>NC_064867.1:2352500-2402500 GCF_024139225.1 Suncus etruscus
GGAAGGACAGAGAGGGATGCCCTGTCAACGCTCAGCCCACCTACTTTACCTGTCCACAGCTCAGGTCCTTGGGCTGCGGACCTCAGGTCAGAGGCCACTTCAAGAATTGTGTCCATTAGCAACGCCTGGTAACTCCCACTCCCATGAATACTGCTTCCTGGAGAGAACCTCTGCCCTTTTCCCACCTGCTCCCCTCTGGAGCCCTCTGGAACCCTCCAGAACTCTCTGGAACCCTTAGCCCTCCAGAATCCAAGCTGCAGCTCACTAAGGGGTGACAAGTTTTCCCCAAAGGACTCTTCCCTGGATTCAGGACGTGGCTTGAGTCCTCCTTGTCCATCTGAGAGAACAGTCTTGGATTCCATGTCTGACCCTCTGCCACTATGACCAGGCCCCCCCACGTCTGATCAGGGCAACTGACCTGAGGCAGGCAGGGCAGACCTGGGGGTTGCTGTCCCCTACTGTTTGCGGGGATGGGCAACCAGGATGGACCAAGGACCTACAGAGCAGAAAGAGCATCCCCAAGGCAGTGGGGAAGTCACTTACCGCAATGTCTCCTTCCTCCAGCCTCATGCCAGCCAGAGACGCTGAGAAGGAGGGACAACCTCAGGTTAGCTGGAGGTCAAGTGGGTTCCACAAAGTAACCCCCAGAAGCCTCAGGTGAGAGCTGAGCCCCAACCATGGGCTGAGAGATAGTACAGCGGGCTGCTGACCCAGGTTCTATCCCTGCATTCCATATGGTCTCCTAAAACTACCAGGAGTAATTCTTTTTTTTGGTTTTTGGGTCACACCCAGCAATGCTCAGAGGTTATTCCTGGCTCTGCACTCAGAAGTCGCTCCTGGCAGACTCGGGAAACCATATGGGATGCCGAGATTCGAACTAGGGTCTGTCCTTGTTGGCCGCATGTAAGGCAAACGCCTTACTGCTATGCTATCGCTCCAGTCCCCTACCAGGAGTGATTTTTTTTTTTTTTTTTTTTTGGTTTTTGGGCCACACCCGGCAATGCTCAGGGGTTACTCCTGGCTGTCTGCTCAGAAATAGCTCCTGGCAGGCACGGGGGACCATATGGGACACCGGGATTCGAACCAACTGCCTTTGGTCCTGGATCAGCTGCTTGCAAGGCAAACGCCGCTGAGCTATCTCTCCGGGCCCAGGAGTGATTCTTGAGTGCAGAGCTAGGAGAAAACCCTGGGCATGGCTGAGTGTGCCCCTCCAGAATAAAACCACCACCACCATCACATAAAAAGAGCTAAATAGAGAAGTTAGATCCTGGGAGACAGAAAAGCCTGCATTTCTGGGTGCAATGCCCCAAAGCTCTCTCCTGTGACCTAGATTTGCTTCATTAGGGCAAGAATGGTGATGGGGACAGCTGCCAGATAAGACATAGCTGCCCAGTGAAGCTGGAATATGTGTGAGACCAAAGCCAAGACAGACTCGCACTGATCCATTCGTAGTTTATCTGGCACTCACAGAACGCAGGGCACACCACACCCACTGCTCAAGAACTACTCTTTTTTTCTCTGACATTTGCATTTTACTGGATGTCTGGAGTGTGTGTGTGTGTGTGTGTGTGTGTGTGTGTGTGTGTGTGTGTGCCACATTCGACAACAATCAGGTCAGGGATTGATGGTGGGAACTGACGGAAAGCTGTAGGGTTGCAGCTCAGCACAGCCCTTGCCCCTTTCTTCAAAGACCTGACAGTCCCTCTAGGAGGGGACCTTTTGGCCATCCCTGGCAGTGCTCAGGAGTTTCTCCTGGCTCGGGGGGCATTGGGGACACCGGGGGATCAAACCCGCATCCTGGGTCAGATGCGTGCAAGGTAAACGCCTTACCACTGTGCTACCACTCTGGCCCCTCACCCTCGTTCTTAAGAGGAAAGCGAGGTATCTATCTTGGAAGCCAAAAGAGACAGTCTAGGGGCTAGTGTGATAGCGTAGTAGGTAGGGTGCTTGCCTAGCACACAGCTGCTTCAGGTTCAATTCCTGTCACCCCATACAGTTCCCTTGAACACTGCCAGGAGTGATTCCTGAGCACAGGGCCAGGTGTGACCCCCAAACAAATAAACAAAAAGGCAGTCGACGAAGGGGAGAAAGCAACTCTGATTTTCCTTCCTGGGGGCAGGGCACACATCCATCATGGACCCGAGGTACCCACCTGGGTTGTCCCCCGTGAAGGCCACCACTTTGCAGTCAGGAGAAAATCCGTAGCGCTGGACATAGTAGGCAGACACAGCTCCCTGAGGAGAAAAACAAATGTGCCGGGTGCAAGACAGTCCAGGCTTGTTTGTCCAGGCTCCCGGCCACTGGAGATGAAGGACTCTGGGTAAGCACCTGGCGTCAGGCTACCCCTGGTCACAGGTCAGGGGGTCCTTTCCATTATGCCAAGAAGTGTTGCGGACTTTTATCATAATTAGATAAAAGTCCCTGAAGCAAACCTTAGTGGGTTTGTTTTTCCACTGGGAATCAAGTGGATGCACGAGCAGACGAATATGAAATATGAATTATGAAATATGAAATAAATGAAACCACACAGAATTACATGGTGAAAACAAGAGGGAGAGGCCAGAGAGAAGCTTTATTCCTTGAATTGGGCCTAATATAGACGGATTTTTGGGGCTTAGCCAGGGAGAAAAGAAAAGGGGATGAACCAATGAGATCAGAGCTAGAATTAGCATGTGAAGAGACAGGTAAAGAGAAACCAGATACCTATAAGGAAATGGGGGGAGAGAGAGAGAGAGAGATCACAAAAAAGCTCAGCAGAAGACTTTTGGCGTTTTTTTCTGTACTGTATTTTCTTTGTTTAGGAGAAACACTGAGGCCTGGATATAGAGAGCAGGGTCACAGTCACATGATGGGTAGGAGAGAAATATCGCTAGCCATCCACGCAAAAGATCCATCCATAATAGACCTCTATGCGGGCCTTCTAGCAGATGTTTCTTGGAAGAAAAAGTTAGACTGCAGCAGGAAAGCCAGGGAGGCAATTTTGGTGCGTGCCCCCCTAATGGGGGGTGACAAAGAAGCCCCAGCTGCATCTGGGAGCAGTGGTCATCCCACTGGGCAGCAAGAAGGAACCTATCAGCAACCTGGAAGAATCCGTAAGCTCACATCTGCCTTGCCATCAAACAGCCACCAGCAACTTCACTCTTGGGAGGACCTGGGGGCTCCCTTGAGATGATCAGTGACGGACTGAAAAGGTCGCTAAAAGGCCTGTGGTGCATGCTTGGCCTTAGCGAGGCCCTGAGTTTGACTCCCTGCACGTTACAGGGCCCAACATTGCTGGGTGTAGGCTCTGGTGGCCCCCAACACTGCTGCACCTGAGCACTGAGTCACCAGGCAGACAAGCAGGCAGCAAATCACAGAAACAGCATCAGGGACCAGGAGACCACAGCAGAGACATCCCCTGTACTCCCAAATAAGTCAATTAAAGGATTGGGGCCACAGGGATAGCACAGCATTAGGGTGTTTGCTTTGCACTCGGTGGAGCCGAACAGACCCAGGTTGGATCCCTGACATTCCGTATGGCCTGGTCCCCTGAGCCTGCCAGGAGTAACCCCTGAGCACTGCCGGGCGAACCCAAACCTCCTCCCCAAAAATAGATTTTTTTTTTTTGGGTTTTTGGGCCACACCCGGTAATGCTCAGGGGTTACTCCTGGCTATGCGCTCAGAAGTTGCTCCTGGCTTGGGGGACCATATGGGACACCAGGGGATCGAACTGGCGGTCCGTCCAAGGCTAGCGCAGGCAAGGCAGGCACCTTACCTTCAGCGCCACCGCCCGGCCCCAAAAAATAGATTTTTTAAGATCTGGGTCATATAGGTGTAGTAATTAGTATTCTTAAAGAAATAAACCAAAAACAGGTCACGTGGGAAAAGAACTCCCTTGGACTTGCGGCTGTGAGCAGGGGACTGGATTTGCACAACCTTTAAGAAGCAGAACTCTACAGAGGAACACTCTCCCACTCTCTGGTTTTATCTCAGTTCCTGAAGTTAAAAAGAAAAAGTAAACGAGAGGCAAGGCAGACAGCACAGGGTGTGCAAACCCCATGACCCAGGGCTCCCCAATCTCTGCCTGGGCCCCCTAGACACCAACGGCCCTCACTCAGGACCACAGCATAGACTGACTGGCTTTAGGTCCCTTGAAAACCTCTTAGAAGGCCAATAAGTAAAAACAAAAGCAACAAGATTTCCTGACATTTGCATGGAGAATTGTGTTATGCCCGATAACATTTAAGATTGGTAGAACAAACCACTCAATAGGGAGGAAACGTGTTTTGGTTCCTCGCAGGCATCTGGACTTGTGGACATGCCCTTTGGGAAGGGTTCCAGAAGGGAGAAGCTGAGAGCTGCCAGGGGTCCTTCCCCACTTCTCCCTCCCCAATCACTGCAGCAAAAGATGACCGAGAGGGCAACAAAGAGGAGAAGGGGAGGAGATAAGGCCTACAGGGATGAGGAACAGGAAGCACATCTCATGTGGGGGAACAAACAGCCTTTCCCCAAACGCTCCTTCCCAGCTCAGGTTAGACTCACTCAGGGCCCTCCTACAGGCATGTCTGTGGTGGGTGGCTACATGGGAAGAAACTCTACCTCCATAGAGGCATGGCCATCTTTCCTCGTCAGTGAGCCCCAGGTCACTAAGGTGTATGTGAAACAGCAGGATGGCCATCCTGAGGGGAGGCTGCTTTCTGTACCTCCTGGTGGTCTCAGAGCTAAGGCTCCCCGTGGAGAATGTCCCATTTTTTCATCTCCAGCTCATGGTTCCAGGCCCATTCCCTTCTTCCACCTTTACTACCCATTCTTTGTCCTACCAAGCCTTCCTCTGTGCTACCCACACAGCCTCCACTCTCCCATGAAGGGCCCTGAGATCAGCCCTCTCAATATACTCAGTGCCTCTTAGAGAACCCCAAAAAGTTAACCTGATGTGTCTGTCCTGAATGGGGCTGGGGGAAGGAAGTGAGTACCTTTAATATTTGTACAGGAGAGGCCTGAGTGACAGCACAGCAATAGGGCATCTACCTTGCACACAGCTGACTAGGATGGACAGCGGTTCGATCCCCGGTGTCCCATATGGTTGGTTCCCTGAGCCAGGAGCAATTTCTGGGTGCAGAGCCAGAAATCTGAGTGCAGAGCCTGAGAGTCACTGAGTGTGGCCCAAAACGCCCCCCCCCCCCAAAAAGAAAAAACATGTCTACAGTCAAGGCTGACTTAATCTCTTTAAATGCTATTGACTCACTTTTTTATGCACAATCCAATGTCATGCCCATTGCTCCAGAAACAGTGGAAATAAAGGGAAAACGAAAGCTGAAAGTCGTAGAAACAGCAGCCTAGCACCAAGATCTGAAAATATCCTGGTGGGCTCCTAATTCCCTCTGTTCCTTTTATTTATTTATTTATTTATTTATTTATTTATTTATTTATTTATTTATTTATTTATTTATTGGTTTTTGGATCACACCGGCAATGCTCAGGGGTTCTTCCTGGCTCTATGCTCAGAAATCGCTCCGGGCAGGCTCAGGGGACCATATGGGATGTTGGGATTTGAACCAGCAACCTTCCGCATGCAAGGCTGTGCTATCTCTCTGGCCCCTCACTCTGTTCCTAATTTCTGCCTCTGGGGTCTCTGACCACAGAATATCAACAACCTGGGCATGGGGCTGGAGCGGTGGTGCAAACAGTAGGGCATTTGCCTTGCACATGCTAACCCTGGCGTCCCATATGGTCCCCCAAGCCAGGAGCAATTTCTGAGCACATAGCCAGGAGTGTCACTAGGTGTGACCCAAAAAACAAAAACAACAACAACAACAACAACAACAACAAAGCATCCTAGGCAAATTTCCCCTTAAGAGAGCAATCACCAGGACATAGGCCTTCACTATTTTTTTCCCATTCTAATTACCTGCGAATTTTCCAGAATGGCCCCACTGCCAGACAGTAATCTCACAGGTGACAAGTCCCCAGGCATTAGTTCACACTGGTTCATGCTAAGCCCTTGTCTTGAGGTGAGCTGACCCCCTTTGGGACCCCATGTGTAAATGAACCCGTGATCCCTTGTTCCCCACTACCTGAGGCCTGTCAGATCAGTCAGCTCTGAGGTGGGACCTACCACAACTGAGCAAGAAGGCACAGGGGTCCCCAGCTTCTCCTCTAACTTCGGTGCGCAGGCGTCCAGGCATGCCTGTGACCAGACTTTGCCCTGGATCTGCAGCAAATTCATTCCAGAACCTAAGGAAGAAAATGGAAAAATCCGATCAGAGACCCAATGAAAGAGAAGCTGTTTTTGTTTGTTTGTTTGTTTTGGGGCCACACCTGGCAGTACTCAGGGGTTAGTCCTGGCTCCGCACTCAGGGATGAATTACTCCTTGGTAGTGCATGAGATGCTGGAGGTCGGACTTGCCTAGGCTGCCTGCAAGGCAAGCACCCCACCCGCTGTACTATCTCTCCCACTCTGAAAGAATTGCTCTTATGAAATGCTTGCCACTGGCAGAGAGATTGTTCTCTCGAACCAGCAGGACCTGGAGCTCCTGCCCAGAAGAACAGACACAATATCTCTGGCCATTCAAGTTTGTCAGGACACAACCCTCTGTTCACCCCCAGAGGAAGTGTGTGCCTGGGTGGCCCCTTTCTGGGTACAGATTTATGCCCTATGAGTGGCCCCCGAAGTGAATCCATCCCTCAGATCCCAATGCAGCTAAATGAAGCATGGAAGCTAGCATGACTCCTGGCCTCGAGAACCCCAGAACCAGCTCCAGGGCCTCCTAGCCAGGCAGGGGCTGGTCCCTGACCCAGGTGGTGAGACAACCAACATGGTGGTTTCTAACAACCACAGGCGGGGCCACTGACACTCAAAATATGGATGAAAGATGTCAGCCACGGATGACAAGGTCAGAGAGAGGGAGGCACTGAACACCCTCTGGGGGCCGGCTACCATGCCTCCCCAGGACACACAGGTTCCCCTTACCATCACTGAAGTCGATTGGGGCGTAAGAGCCCAGGAAGAGGGAGGCGGCGAAACTGCTGACCAGAGAGATCCGCTGCAGAGGAAAGCAACACGTGAGGCAGGGCTCGCTCCTGGGACACAGCAGTGGCACCTCGAAAGAGGCTATCTGTAGGTCCACAAGAAACAGGTTGGGATGCCAGGAAGGCATAGCGTAGGCAAGATCCCCCCTTGCCCCCAAAGCCAGGCCCAGGAAAGCTGTCTGGCCTTCCATCTGGAACGCACATGCCAGGGGAGCCCTCAAGGCCCCACTCTATCCCAGTGTGGCCCCCATATCAGTTTCCAGGACCGCAGGAAATGTGATCTCAGGACCCAAGAGCAAGGGAGTCACTCTTGGGTTTGAAAAAAAACCACAGGGGCCAAAGTGATAGCATAGCAGTAGGGTGCTTGCCTTGCATACTGCTTACCTGGGATGGACCCAGGTTCAATTCTGGCATGCCATATGGTCCCCTGAGCCTGCCAGGAGTAATTCCTAAGCTCAGAGCCAAGAGAGCCAAGAGTAACCCCTAAGAAGCACTGGCCCCAAAACAGAAAGAAAGAAAGAAAGAAAGAAAGAAAGAAAGAAAGAAGGAAGGAAGGAAGGAAGGAAGGAAGGAAGGAAGGAAGGAAGGAAGGAAGGAAGGAAGGAAGGAAGGAAGGAAGGAAGGAAGGAAGGAAGGAAGGAAGGAAGGAAGGAAGAAAGAAAGAAAGAAAGAAAGAAATGGCACGTACTGACCCAAAACAGACCTGGGTTCGATTCCTCATCTCATATGGTCCCCCGAGCCTGCCAGGAGTGATTTCTGAGCTCAGAGGCAGGAGTAACCCCTGAGCACTGCCGGGCGTATCCCAAAATACAACAACAACAACAACAACAACAACAACAAAAAGTCCAAAATCCCACAGAAAGCTGGTCCCAGGGAAGCCACAAGCCCAGCATGGGTGGGCGGGACTGAGAGATTTTTCAGGGTTCTCCTGAGTCTGTGCTCATGCTCGGCATGGGGCCCAGAGCCACGGGGGCACAGAGAGACCAGAGAGAGCCCCGCTATCCCTCCTCCACCTAAAAGCTCACATTAGCAGGGTCAGGGATCGGGCTTAAAACTAAAACACATGCCAGCATGGAGAGGAAAAAGGCACTTCGGCTGTGCATGAACCGATCATTTTCTAATTACTTGGAGATGAAAATCACCAGTTTGCAAGTCAAGCGGCTTTTAGCAGGTTCCCAGCAACAAATGGAGGCAAATGTGTGTCTACGGGGCTCCTGGAAGGTAGGCTCTGGCTACAAATCCCTGGCCAAGGACGCGTGGGGTCCATCCCGACACCTAACAAGGGGCACGTTGACACTAGCTGGTGCCCAATCAGCTCCACAGTGAGCAGAATGGGGTACCCTTGGGGGGGGCCCACCCTGACCATGAGCTCTATCTGGTACTATCTCTTTCTCCTCTGGTGCCCCATCCGTCCACCCATCCTACTTTATTTTATTTTATTTTATTTTATTTGGTTTTTGGGCCACACCCAGTGATGCTCAGGGGTTACTCCTGGCTATGAGCTCAGAAGTCGCTCCTGGCTTGGGGGACCATATGGAACACCGGGGGATCGAACCGCAGTCCATCCAAGGCTAGCGCAGGCAAGGCAGGCACCTTACCTTTAGCGCCACCGCCCGGCCCCAACCCATCCTACTTTAGAAATGGCCTGACAAGGGATCACAGCAAAGCAACACATCCCTTGTAACATCTGCTAGTCACTGCTTTGAGCCAATGGGCCCAATGTCCTGCTGCTGGAAAATGCGAAAGAAAAAGAGCCATTTCCACTGGGACTTTGCGTGGCACCAGAACATTGAACTGACCTCTGTGTGCGAGTAGGCTTCGGGATTCTGCTGGTAAACCTTGGCTATCTGGTTTCCTGTGAAGCGCTGAGAAAAAAAGAATCAAGTCTGAGATCCCCAGATCCACTAGGGACAGGTGATCCCATCTACAAAGTGAGTTAGTTGAGTGTAGCCCCATTGTACCCTTTCTCAGCAGAGGCACTCAGAATATTCCAAGGGGACTACTGGGTAGAGTGGGGCAGGTACAGGAAGGCAATCGACGTCAAAAGGGGGCAGAAAACACAGATGGCAGAAAATCTGAGAAAGTGGTTGGAAAGGCTGCAAATCCAAAACCTATCTGCCCACACAGTTCTGAGACAGTTCCTCAGAAGCTGCTGTGGAAAACATGCAGGCAACTAGCCAGGGCTATGGGTAGGGCTGCCCAAGGCCTCAGGGGGGCCCACCTCACCCCACGCCCCTGCCAGAATTGGCCACCTCTTAGGGACCTCCTGCTTTGGGCCAGGACTGGGAGAACAATGATCCACATTCTTCTTTCCTGTCTTTAAGGAATTTATTTGCATGTCATGTGTTTTGGGGTCAAAACTGGCAATTCTGGAGGACCATCTGGTGCCAAATATCAAAACCAGGGCCCCCACGGGCAAAGTAGGCATTCAGGCCCTCTGAATCCCATCCTCAGTGCTTATTTCATTTATGTATTTTGGGGGGGGCCACACCTAGCTATACTCAGGGCTTACTCTGGAGTCTGCACTGAGATCACTTCTGGGTGGGCTCAGGGGACCATATGATTGAACCCGGTCTGGCTGCATACAAGACAAGCACCTTAATCCCAGCACTATCTCTCTACCCCTCAGGCCTTATTTTTATCCATTTTTTACAAGGGACCATGCAGCACTGAAGTTGGAGTTCAGGATCTAGTGCATGGTAGACATACGTTCTACCATGGCCTTTTCATCCACATTCTCCTCACTTAGGGAGCTCTACCCTATATCTCTAGGCCCTTGATCATGTGACCCATCCCCAATTCCTCACAGCAGCCTCTGGGAACCATGGCTGAGGCCAGCAGGGTAGAGACACTTTTTCTGGGGGTGGAAAGAGTAGGTGTTTGAGTCATACCAGTCAACGCTCAGAGATTCCTCCTGGATCTGCACTCGGGAATTTCACCTGGCATTTCTCAGGATACCATATAAGAGGCAGGAGATGGAACCCAGATGGACCATGTGTAAGACAAACACTCTACCCACTGTGCTACTGCTCTGGCCCTTTTTCTTTTTAACTTGGCCAGAAATTGCAGTAAATGTCCAATATGCTTTAACTCCTGTCAGCTTCTAAACTCCCCCAAATCCTTTTGTTCCCAGTTGAGAGACAAAGTGCTACCATCAGGCTTATTCACAATCCTCTAGAACCTGGAGACATATAGGAGAAGGACAGGGAGGAGGAGGAGATAGAGAAAAAGGAGGAGGAAGAGGGGGACGAGGTAGAAGAAGAGGAAGAAGAAAAAAGGAGAGGTTGAGGAAGAGGAGGCCAAAGCCCGACCTGGTCACCAGGGCATCCCTGGAAGACAGCACAGACTTGCTCAGAGGGAAGACCCTGGCCTGTAGAATGGCAGCTACTCACGTCCCTGCAGGGCAGGTCACCAGCCTTTTCTCTGTGCCCAGATGTCACTACTGATGAAACGCAGAGGGACCAACGACCTGCCGGGTAAGCTCCTTAACCCCTGTGCCATCTATCTCTTGGCCTTGTCCTAGCCCAGAGACACCCTCTGCCCCCAAGACCAGTCCACCCACCAGCCGTGCCAGGCGCCACCACCCACCTCATAGGCGCGGGAGCCAGTGAGGCGGCTGAGAGCCTGGGCACCACCGACTGCAGCCTCCAGCTGACGACACTGGGCGCTGGTGCTGGAGTCCATCCACACGGGGCAGTTGCCGATGGAGAAGCAGGCCTGCTTAAGCACAGACATTGACTCTGGGGGCCACTAGGGAGTCAGTCACACGACCCTGCCCAGACATTTGTGTGTGGCCTACAGGCAGCCCTTTTTGTCCACCCTGGGGCTGGACCCAGTGGTCTGACCCCTTCAAGCAACACTGGAATCAGGCAAGGAATCTGGGGGAGAGAAAGCAGAGGGGCCTTCTCCAGTTCACCAGGAAGTGGCTTATCCCAAGGTATATTCCATTTTTTGTTTGTTTGTTTGTTTGCTTGCTTTGGGGCCATACCCAGCAGCACTCAGGGTTTACTCCTGGCTCTGTGCTCAGAAATTTCTCCTGGCTCAGGGGACCATATGGGGTACCAGGGATCAGACCCGGGTCCATCCCAGGTCGGCCGTGTGTAAGGCAAATGCTCTACCACTGTGCTATCACTTCGGCCCCAAGACATATTCCTAAGTGGGGGGAATCACACGGGCAGGACTCTCTGACAGACACTAGGTCTATTCATCACAGTAGCAAGCAGTCCATATGCCCACGACAGAGGCCGAGCCTCCACCTTTGGCAATACCCAGAAACCTCTCTGATCAACCTCAGTCATGTCTCCCCCACATCCCCTCACCTGCAGCTGCTTGTGTAGTGGGAGGTCCGGTGACAGGCTCTGCAACACCCTGCTGGCCCCTGTCTTCCAGAACACACTGCCGTGTTGCTGTAGGGACAAACCCGGAGACACACACGGTCATGCCATGTGGCAGGCACCAGCACCTGCCGAGGAAGCAGGCCCCCAGCTCACTCCAGTCCCTGGACCCAGTGGTTTCCTGGGGCTCATTTCCGTCTCAATGAAAACGGGGAGGAAGTTTGCCCTGTCTGTCTCTACAGTGTCAGAGGAATCAGAGCAGAATTTATTTTCCCTGCCCCTCGGAAGCCATATATATATGTTTTTGGGTCACACCCAGCAGTACTCAGGGGTTCCTTCTGGCTCTACACTCAGAAATCGCTCCTGGCAGGCTCGAGGGATCATATGGGATGCCGGGATTCGAACCACCGTCCTTCTGCATGCAAAGTAAATGCCCTACTTCCATGCTATCTCTCCGGCCCCTCGGAAGCCATATTTAAAAATGCCAATGCATGGTTGTCTGAAATTCACCCATCCATTTTACACATGTTTATAATTGGACACTGGAGCCTGCCAGAAGAGTGTTCTCTCTACTGTGAAGAAACAGGGAAACACATACCAACAGCCCAACACCACACACTCGTGTGTGTGTGTGTGTGTGTGTGTGTGTGTGTGTGTATGGGGGGGTGCAACTACCCAGTGGATGGTGTAGGCAGGTGGCAGTAGACAGGGTGATAAACTGTGTGTTGGGTCCTCCAGTCGACAGAAAGTGCCCAGCAGAGGGCCTGGCAGGTTCAGGGAAGTAGCAGGCCCAAGACAGGAGGAGGAGAGGTGCGCTGGAGCCTTGACATCAGGGCTTAGGAGGTTGAGGTTTTATTCCTGAGGTGGCGGAAACTCTGGACTAGCAGGGAGGGACATGACCAGAAAAGGTCTGTGCGAGTTGTCAGAAAAATGAGCTAAAAAACTGGGGGCTAAAGCAGAGATTCAGAGAAAGACCTTTTGGGGGTTCCCAGGCAGAGCTGGAAGAGACAGGGACTGGGGTCACCGGGATTGTGGGGGTGAAAGATGGAGAAATAAAAGACGAAGGGGAGGGGGCAGAGAATTCCTGAGAAAGAGAGCCTGAAGACGGAGTGGGGAAGAGGTCTTGGGAGGAGAAAGAAGAGGAAGGGGGACCGGGCGGTGGCGCTAGAGGTAAGGTGCCTGCCTTGCCTGCGCTAGCCTAGGACGGACCGAGGTTCGATCCCCCGGTGTCCCATATGGTCCCCCAAGCCAGGAGCGACTTCTGAGCGCGTAGCCAGGAGTAACCCCTGAGCATCACTGGGTGTGGCCAAAAAAACAAAAAAAAAAAAAAAAAGAAAGAAGAGGAAGAAGTGTGGGGAAGATGGGGAAGAAGCCTTCGAAAACGGGGGAGGAGGAGGGAAGAGGAGGAGGACTGGGAAGAAGGGACTGGAGGTCCTGGCACAATAAGTCAGAGGCATAGGACTGGAGAGATAGCACAGCAGTTGGGCTTTTGTCTTGCATGCAGCTGACACAGGAGGTACTCGGTTCGATTCCTGGCATCCCATATGGTCCCCCAAGCCTGACAGGGAGGATTTCTGAGTGCAGAGCCAGGAGCAATCCCTGAGCATCTTCCGGTCTGACCCCAAACCAACCAACCAACAAACAAATTCACAGCCAAGGCCCCCTCCAGCCCGACCCTTCTCACCCACAGACAGGCTTGCTGGTGTCTTGCTAAAGAGAACAAACTGCTGTGCCTTCTACTAAGGGCCAAGAGCTGTCCTACTGGGTACAGACTGACATAAGGTCACGGAGTCTTTCGAGAAAAATCACAGCCCTCAGGGAAGCCCAGGCCTCGCACCCACCCCACCAGCCAAGACGAGGCGAGGCAATAAAAGCATGTGCCCAAATCTACCTGGCCTGCTCCAGACAAGGCGAGGACCTGAGAAAAGTCAAAGCCTGCAGCCTTCATCTTCTCTAGGAGCATGTCCAAAGCCTGAAAAGGAAGCAGCAGAGCCCAGGTCAGTGCACACGGCCAGAGAAGACACACTTGCCCACAGAGCCACTGCACAGATGGGTCGCAGGTGCTGGGATTCCAGCAAGGCCCAGGGACCACCACCAGGCAGCGGGGAGCATGAAGAGATGATCAGCTGGGTAGGGGGCCAGTGAAGTCACAAGGTGAACTGTGCTGAGACCTTCTCTCAGAAACTCAGATCTGCCCCTTTCACTCAGGAAGAGCAAAGGCGGTGGCGAGGGCTGAGGTGCTGTAGTTGAAATCTGCATTTCATGCCCGATCTCTCTGTTGAACGCAAATCTCTATGCATCTGTGCTTTCTCCACTCTGGAGGAGCCCATATTTATCTTTTGGACACTTATTTCCTCTTTTCCTCCTCTCAGATCTGACTAAAGTTTCAACAAAAACGATGTTACTTCACACACACACACACACACAGAGGCAGGCTCCAGTCACACACCCAGTGCTCATAAAGGTTGAGAGAAGTTGTGGACAAGGAGCAAGCATACCCCTTCTAACACCCTTTCCAACAACCACCATCTACTGGAACTCTCGCAGCCCAGGGAGAGATTCCTACATGGGAGGGATAAAATTTCAGAGCAGGGATCCCCAATCCAGTCCCCCCGCCATATGTCCCTGGAGGGTGAAGCTGCCATCCTTCCTCCCCAGGAGCACGCCTCTCTGGGTTGAAAGTTCAGGGAACAGGTGGGGGCCAGGGGGCAGGGTTGGCAAGGGCAAAGAGCATTCTGGGCCTGCAGAGCAGCTTGGATTGGGGGCCAGACTAGAGTACCTCCAGGTTAAGTTCCTGGTCTATCAGAAGCTCTAGACAGGGGCCAGACCGAGATAGCACACCGTAGGGCAAACGCTTTGCATGTGGCTGACCAGGGACGAACCTGGGTTTGATCCCCGGCATTCCATATGGTCCCCCGAGCCTGCCAGGAGAAATTTCTGAGTACAGAGCAAGGAGTAACCCCTGAGCACCATCGAGTGTGGCCCAAATACAAAAAAAGTTTTAAAAAAATGTGTGTGTGTGTGTGGGGGGGAGGCCAGAGATAGCATGGAGGTAAGGTGGTTGCCTTGCATGCAGAAGGACGACAGGCATGTGGGACCATATAGGATGCCGGGATTCAAACCAACCACCTTAGGTCTTGGGTCAGCTGCTTGCCAGGCAAACGCCACTGTGCTATCTCTCCAGTCCCGAAACCTTTTTAAAAGAATTAAAGTACCAGAGAGAGTTTCATCATGCAAGAGGCTGTGTTTGAAATCTGATATCTGGCATCTTATGGGTCCCCCTAGATATTGCAAGGTATGGCCCCAAAGCCAAAACCAAGAAAAGACTTCACTGCAGAGAGAATTGGGAGAGCAGACACAGTATGCGCTGATCCTGCAACTCTGTGAGGCAATCTCATAGTTCTCATACCTGCCTGTGCAGCCCACCTCCCTGGCCCTGCAGCCCTACAGGTCATGAAGACGAGCAACAGGCAGCTGATCTGTTAGCACCAGCTGGGTGTGGGTCTGGCCCTGAACAGGTTTCTCAGAGCTAAGGGGACAGAGGGACGAGGACAAAGAAAGACCACTGGAGCTGGGTTTCTGTATGTCAGGCACCAGAGGTAACAATCTGTGTGGGTGTTGGGAAGGATTTGTCCATGACATTTTATTTTATTTTTTATTTATTTATTTTGGTTTTCGGGTCACACCCAGCAGTGCTCAGGGGTTACTCCTGTCTCTATGCTTAGATCGCCCCTGGCAGGCACAGGGGACCATATTGGATGCCGGGATTCAAACCACCGTCCTTCTGCCTGAAAGGCAAATGCCTTACCTCCATGCTATCTCTCCAGCCCTGGCATTTTATTTTATTAAATCTTTTTTTTGTTTTTGTTTTTGTTTTTTGGGCCACACCCGTTTGATGCTCAGGGGTTACTCCTGGCTAAGCACTCAGAAATTGCCCCTGGCTTGGGGGAACCATATGGGATGCCGGGGGATCGAACCGTGGTCCTTCCTTGGCTAGCACTTGCAAGGCAGACACCTTGCCTCTAGTGCCACCTCGCCGGCCCCTTAAATCTTTATTCTTTTTTTTTTTTTTTTTTTTTGGTTTTTGGGCCACACCCGGTAACGCTCAGGGGTTACTCCTGGCTATGCGCTCAGAAGTCGCTCCTGGCTTGGGGGACCATATGGGACGCCGGGGGATCGAACCGCGGTCCGTCTCCTAGGCTAGCGCAGGTAAGGCAGGCACCTTACCTCCAGCGCCACCGCCCGGCCCCTAAATCTTTATTCTTTTCTTAATTTTTGTTAAGGTTTAAAAATGATTGATTAGTAAGTTGGCAACCAGGTACATGAAGCCAGAGAGGAAAACAAATTTCCTAATAAAATAAATATTTTTTTTTTTTTTTTTTGGTTTTTGGGCCACACCCGTTTGAGGCTCAGGGATTACTCCTGGCTATGTGCTCAGAAATCGCCCCTGGCTTGGGTGGACCATATGGGACGCCGGGGGATCGAACCGCGGTCCTTCCTTGGCTAGCGCTTGCAAGGCAGACACCTTACCTCCAGCGCCACTTACCCGGCCCCTAAAATAAATATTTTTGACTTGTGACACAGTTCTGCCTCCTTTGTGTTCATGATGTTGGTGGCCTGTCACAGAACCAAACACATCTCCTGCAAACTCGTTAAGGACCCTGCTTGATTCTCCTCCCTATCTCCTCTTGGATTTGCTTGCTTTGTTTTGTTGTTGGTGTTGTTTTATTTTGGTTTTTGGGCCACACCAGGAGGTGCTCAGAAATTGCTCTTGGCAGCCTCAGGGGACCATGTAAGATGCCGGGGATAGAACCCAGGTCCATCCTGGGCCTGCAGCACCCTACCACTATACTATCTCTCTGATCCCACCTCTTGGATTTGAACCTTGGTATTAGATGGACATTAGGTGCTATCTGATGTTCTAATGTCCTTCTTCCAAAGCCATCAATTCACAACAAAAATAACACAGAAGACTGTAGGAAAATGGTTACTAATCTTATTCTCAGTTTTCTTTCTTCTTTCTTTTTTTTTTGGTTTTTGAGTCACAACCCGGCAGCACTCAGGGGCTACTCCTGAGCTCAGAAGTCGCTCCTGGCAGGCTCAGGGAACCATATGGGATGCCAGGATTCAAACCACCATCCTTCTGCATGCAAGGCAAAGGCCCTACTGCTGTGCTATGTCTCCAGCCCCTTAATTCTCAGTTTTCATCCGAATCCATTGAGGAACTGGCCTTCTGTTTGTGAGAAATCACTTCATCCTAAAAGTATTGTGGGAAGACATGGTGAAGAATAGCCTACTTCATTAAAATTTTGTTGCCAGGATCTCACATATGAAAAGCACATACTCTACCCCTGATATGAAACTCTGGACTGCTCTGTGGTGGTTTTATTTTTGTTTTTTTGGGCCATACTGGGCAGCGCTCAGAAATCGGCCCTGGCTCGGGGGACCATATGGGATGCTGGGGTTCTGACATTGCTCAGATGACCCTGCAGATTTTGAACCTGAGCCTCTTGCTGGCAAAGCCTGAGCTCAGCGCCTTGAGTCATCTTTGGACAGGCCCTGTGGCATTTTAGTGACTGTGATGACTCGTGAAACTGGTCAGCTGCGATGCCTCTGGAATCCTCTTGGCCTGGGAATCCAGACACAGCTGTGCCTGGGCCTATCAGCCAGTCAGGGCCTCTGTGCACAATGCCAGGCCCTCCAGCAAGACAGGACAGAAACGGTGACCCCCACAATTACCTGGACCCACATGAGGACTGGAGACGTGACTGTCAGCCCGTCCTTGTGAACGTGAACTCCACCTTGAGTCCTGCACGGAGAGGAAGAGAAAACATGTTGGAGGGTCTGGAGAGATAGCACAGCGGTGTTTGCCTTGCAAGCAGCCAATCCAGGACCTAAGGTGGTTGGTTCAAATCCCGGTGTCCCATATGGTCCCCCGTGCATGCCAGGAGCTATTTCTGAACAGACAGCCAGGAGTAACACCTGAGCACCACTGGGTGTGCCCCCCCCAAAAAAGAAAACATGTTGGGCCTGAGCCCCGGGTGGTAGACCAGGACCCCACCAGTGGAGGAGCACCCCATCTCCAAGTCACAGTGATCAGACTGAACAGCCATGCAGGCAAGGTGAGGGGGACACAAAGGCCTGGGGACTACCCAGGACAGGGAGCTTCCAGAAGGCACCAGGAGTGAGCCTTCTGCACATGGGGCACCCCTCCAGGAAGGCAGGCCTGGCATCACGGGACACAGAGGCTCAGAAGGGACAGGGCTGGTGTGGAGGAGTGGAGTGGATTCAAAGGTAAGGAGGTTATGCAGAGGTTGGTGCTGCTGACGAAACTGTGGCTGTCTCAGCAGACATCACTCAGACTGGATCAGCATTCCACCAAGACCTTTTAGAATGACCTCAAAACCAAGCAGGGGGTGGAGGGCACAGAGAATAGCACAGTGGGTACAGGTAGGGCATTTGCCTTGCACGTGACCAACAGGATTGACAGCCCTCATCCTGTATGGTCTCTGGAACCAACCAGGAGTGATTTCTGAGCACAGAGCTAGGAGTAACCTGAGTGCTGCCAAGTGTGGTCCAAAATCCAAAAGAAAAAAAAATTAAAGGAACAAACACAAAGAAGAAAAGAAGGGCCCGGAGAGATAGCACAGCGGCGTTTGCCTTGCAAGCAGCCGATCCAGGACCTAAGGTGGTTGGTTCGAATCCCGGTGTCCCATATGGTCCCCGTGCCTGCCAGGAGCTATTTCTGAGCAGACAGCCAGGAGTAACCCCTGAGCAATGCCGGGTGTGGCTCCAAAACAAAAACAAACGAACAAACAAAAAAAAAGAAAAGGGGAAGTTTTGGGCCACAGAGGAACCAGGCAGTAGCTGAGTTCAGCTGCCTTGTGTCTAGTTACAAGTCACAAGTTAAGATACCCAGTGTCTACATGGGCCAACACACACACACACACACACACACACACACACACACACACACACACGCACACACGTACCCAAATTCTCCCAGGTCTCTGTCAAAACACACACTGTCCTCGTAGAAGACGTTCATCTCCGTATCAACCGCCACCAGCTTCACCTGGAAGACACACAGGTTACGTGGTCATGTTATGTGGTGCAGACAGCGCCAGGCCCGGGGAGCCAACAGCATCTGTAGATTTTCTGGACACACACAAGGCACACACATGATGTCCCAGGCCGGCTCCTCTGGCGTGGGGGCTGGTGGCAGCTCTGCCACATCCTGAGCTGAGGAAGAAGAGGAGCCCCAAGCCCTCTCTGGAGGCCAGGGGGGCTTGGTGCCAGCAGGTGGGCCCCTGGCAGCAGCTCCAGTTGGTGCCAGCCCAGCGAGGGGCAAAGCTCATCTGGACACTGTGCCCCTTTGGCCTGATCAAATAGAGCAAAGCAGGGGGCCGGAGAGAGAGCATGGAGGTAGGGCAAACATTTGCCTTGCATGCAGAAGGACCATGGGCCGAACCCGGGCATCCCATATGGTCCCCGGAGCCTGCCAGGAGTGATTTCTGAGCACAGAGCCAGGAGGAACCCCTGAGTGCTGCTGGGTGTGACCCAAAACAAACAAACAAACAAACAAATAAATAAAGCAAAGCAGCACAGGCCCTGTGCGTGTCCCACCCCAGTCACAAGCTAGCCCGGGTGAGCACTGGCCCTGGGAGCACCCCACTGGAGTTGTTCCCAAGACCCACCAGGCTGCAGATCCCGGAGCCCTGAGTCCCCAAGGGCTGGGGCTGAGTGGGCCCCACGTCGCGATCGGTCCCAGCCTGGTGCATCCCGAGGGTCTCCTGGAGGAGGTGGCCCGGCCTAGGGTGATACCTGCTGAGTGCTCCAGTCCCAGCCCAGGCAGCAGCGCCGTGCAGCCAGCTCGGCCATGGTGGCGGTCTCCAGGCCAGCGACGTCGGGCCCGCCCCGGTCCGGCCCACAGAGCTCCCAGGCCGATGCTCGGGCGCCACTTGCCGGCCACTGAGGGCTTCGCCTCTCCTGGGGCTTGGGAACCGAGTTCAGCACTCAATCAAGCATGACCTTATTCCTAGCACCCGTGGGGAGTAACAAGCAAGTCCCTTGGCGTGTTTGGGTTCTTTGTTTGCTTGATTATTGCTGTTTTGCTTTGCTTTTTTTAATTTCGGGTTTTTGGGTCACACCCGCATTGCTCAAGGGTTACTCCTGGCTCAATGCTCAGAAATCTCTCCTGGTTTGGTGGACCATATGGGATGCCAAGGGATCGAACCATCGTCCTTCTACATGCAAGGCCAACGCTCTACCTCCATGCTAGCTCTCCGGCCCTGTTATTTTGCTCTTAGGACACACTTGTGATCAGGGCTGATGTAACCTCTGAGAGCCCCCAACTCCCTCCTATCTATCTCACCTGGAGAGGGAGGACCCTTCCTCCATAGCTGGGTGGGGTCTGTGCTTGCTCATAAAGGAGTTGCCTCAGGGATGTAAAGGAAGAGACAGATTCTGGAAGAGGAAACTGTGGCAGGAGGCAAGATGGGGAGAGGATAGAAAGAGGTTTGAGATGCAGGGCGGCAGGTGAGAGGCTGCTTGAAGATTAGCCTAGGTGGCTAAGGCCCAGTATTTTTTATTTTATTTTATTTTATTTTTGGTGTTTCGGTCACACCCGGCAGCGCTCAGGGGTTCCTCCTGGCTCTACACTCAAAAATCACTCCTGGCAGGCTCGGGGGGACCATATGGGATGACAGGATTCGAACCAACGTCCTTCTGCATGCAAGGCAAATGCCCTACCTTCATGTTATCTCTCTGACCCCTAGGACCTATTATTCTTTTTTCAATATATATATTTTATTTAACTAACATGATCATATTTGGGTTACAGTCATAACCAGAACACCCCCCTTCACCAGTGTAACATTACCCCCTCCGCCCTTCCCATCCCCTACCTGTATTCGAGACAGGCATTCTACTACAGTTATTTGTTTTTAAGTCTAGTAAGTTGTATTTTTTTTCCTTAAAGGATAAAAGTAAAAAAAATAAGTAAAGGTGTGATAGTGGCAATCGCTGTTGTTTGCATAGGTCCAGAAAAATGGGGAAAATGGAAAAAAAATCTTTGACCTGATTACAAAAAGGCCTCACCCCAGAAGTTTATTGGCATAAGACAGACTCTGGGTTCCAGGCATATCAGTCCGTCCAACTCGAGTCATTCTCAAGGTCCTGGTGAAACTTTTTCACACTTTAGCTATTGTTGGTATCAGATTCTTATATTTAAAGACTCTGGATTCTGTGCATTTCTTTCATCGATGTCAGGCTGATGTGGAGCATCCTCTAGTTTCAGCATACCATTAAATGTGGAGCTATCTGCCCTGCATGCAGACTGTTGCTGAGTCGTCTGGGTGTTGGGAGCACTCTTTGGAGTAAGTCAATGCCAAAGCAGTGGTACTAGGACCTTTTATTGACAAAGCTTTATGTCTCTCGAAATTTCCGAAATTGTGGATCTTTTCTCACTGCTAACCCTGATACCTTCAGAGCTGTCCGCTGGAAGGAAATGCAGGTGCAGGCGCGTGGCCCGAGCTGGCAGAGAAAGGCCTCACCATCCATCCATCTATCTATCCATCCATCCATCCATCACCATCCACAACCATCCAGGACTCAACAAATAATATGTCTTTCTACAAGCTGACTCCTGGCTCTGCACCCTGGAATGACTCCTGGCAGGCGTAGGTAGACCCAAGGGGGAGGCTGAAGAATCAAACTGACTCTGCATGTACAAGGCAAACGCCTCTGCCCCCCCCCCCCAAAATAAGAACTAGGTCCTGTTCCGAATCAGCACTTCTGAGTCCTCATCAGAGACCACCTCTGGAAAAATATCAAGATTCCTGGGGCCGGAGCGGTGGTGCAAGCAGTAGGGTGTCTGCCTTGAACATGCTGATCTAGGATGGACATCGGTTCAACCCCCCACACGTTCCATATGGTCCCCCAAGCCAGGAGCTATTTCTGAGCACATAGCTTGGGGTCGGAGGAATAGCAAAGGGGAGAGAACCCCCAAGCACACTCGCCCAACCCGTCTACCTGCCCCCAGGCCAGCACAGCCTGGGGGCTTCTGCCACTGCTGACCTGTCTGTGGCTTACAGCCTGGAACCAGGTCAGTGGCTGAGCTAGGCCCCATGCCAGCCAGCCTCATACTGTTCCAATCGCTTTAACACCTCTTCAGCCACACATCCTGTAAGGAGGAAGCCTGTGCCAAGGCCACGAGCCGGCTCTTGCTTTCTTGAGCCATGCCAAGGAGGCTCTGAGATGCTCGAGGTGCCGCTGCAGGCTGTGACTCTCCTCCTCCTGGGCACAGGGTCTTTTTTCTTTTTTGGTTTTGGGGCCACACCCGGTAATGCTCAGGGTACTCCTGGCTTTTGCGCTCAGAAGTCGCTCCTGGCTTGGGGGGCCATATGGGACGCCGGGGGATCGAACTGCAGTTCGTCCTAGGCTAGCGTGGCAAGGCAGACACCTTACCTCTAGCGCCACCACGCCAGCCCCTGGGCACAGGATCTTCCTCAAACACTCCAGCCCCCTCACAGCCAGGTGAGAACCACACACGTAGGATCCCACAGAGCTGGGGGAGGTGGGGTGTCTTTAGGGATCCTTTGTGTTGTTTTCTGTGGATGGCAGTATGGGGTGAAGAAGGGTGAACCACACATGCAGAGGATGGCACTGTGATGGTGGCAAATTCTGAAGAAGGGGGACAAATTGGGGTCGGGGGAACTTGGCCAAAGTTGGGCTTCAGAGTTGGGTTTTTTGTTTTGGTTTTGGACCACACCCAGTGGTCCTCAGGGGTTCCTCCTGGCTCTGAGCTCAGAAATCACTCCTGGAAAACTTGAGGGACCATATGGGATGCTGGGGATTGAACCAAGATCTATCCCGGGTTGGCAGTTTGCAAGGCAAATGCTCTACCATTGTGCTATCTTTCCAGTCCCTGGGTTTCAGAGTTGGGATGTTTGAAGAGAAAATTGGAAGCCAGATTCTTGGGTGGATGGAACATTGCAAGGTTCGACAGGCAGAAGGGGACACAGTCAGTGGTCAAAAGCAAGTGGGCAGGATGGAGGCAAAGGGACAGAAAGATCCCCAGGGTGCTGGAATCCCTGTGCCTTAGGTGTCACTTGGCATGGCCACATGCAATCTGAGAGTGTCAGGGCTGTGTCTGTCCCCTGGGAACTGTCTCCTGTCCTCATGACTCTGTGTCATCACGAAGGGCAGCCAGGGTTTGGAACAGTTTGAGAGTGGTTCAATAAGTAACCCGTGTAGCTTCAGGGAAGGTCTTTGAAAGCTTCTTTGTCAGGAGGAAAGTTTGATGGACTTTGCTATTTAAGCACACAAATTCAGAGCACTCTGAGGAGAAAAAAAAGGCTTGTTTTCTGCTTAGGGAGTCTGTCAACTCCTGCTTCTGTCAACTCACCTCAGGCAGATTTGATAAAGAAAAATTAAGCATGATTGTGAGAAATCTTCCTTTTTTCCAACTTTACTTTGTTCCTTGGGATCTACTTGCCTTCCTCAAGCCCCCAAAGACACCCCCTCCTATCTAGGGGATGTATTAAAGACCAGGATGGTCTTTAAATACACTGGTTCTGTATTGGAAAGAAATGTCTAGAAGGATACATACAGTTCACACTGACCCTTCACCATGGGAGTCGGTGTTAGAGTTGTGGACACAGGAAGGGAGGCTGGTAGTTTAAGACACTCTGTGTAGGGGCCGGGTGGTGGCACTAGAGGTAAGATGCCTGCCTTGCCTGCACTAGCCTAGGACGGAACTCGGTTCAATCCCCCGGCATCCCATATGGTCCCCCAAGCCAGGAGAAACTTCTGAGCACATAGCCAGGAGTAACCCCTGAGCGTCACCGGGTGTGGCCCAAAAACCAAAAAAAAAAAAAAAGACACTCTGTGTTGTCTTAAAATTATGTTGTCACAAAATTATGACAATGGGGCTAGGGAACAAGTCTGATCAGGCTTCTTCAACAGGAACATGCCTCAGCATGAAAGTTCTGGACTACATGCTGGCTCTACGTTTGACCTTTGAAGAAACTTCATTTTCATCATTGATTTCTATTTTTTAAATTTATTTATCTATTTATTTATTTGGTTGGTTGGTTGGTTGGTTTTGGTTTTGGGGCCACACCCGGCAGTACTCAGAAATCACTCCTTCATTCTTGGGGAACTATTGTGATTACTAAAGCCCCCTGAGTCTAGGACCAAGGTGGTCCCAAGCCACTGTAAAGCATTTTCCCACTCTACAAGTTCCCCATAGGCAGAGGGTGTTAGCCCAAAAATAAAACTGCAAAATGTCCCCTCTAAAGGGCAGGACCCTCCCTGTTCTGCTGAAATAGAGGAAACGAGTTGGGTCTGAATGTTTCACCACATAAGGACCCCTCGACACAAAGTAGAGACAGCAATGAGTTGAGACATCATTCCTAAGACATGATGTGATTTCTGTTCAAATGGAAATGGGCCAATTCTGTATGATGAGGAAGATGAACTGCTTGTATTAACCAATGAAATGCTTGAGTTGTTGAAGCTTGTAAAGCCCTAGATAAACTGATTGGAGATTTGATTTGGGGTCCTTGTCAACTCCACTGGTTGGATGAGACTTGGACTCGGCTAGTCTAATAAACTCCCTTTTGCATCTTGCATTATCCGAGGTGGCCTTTGATTCTCAGCCTTGACTTGGGGCATCAACGTGGACCCTGACACTATGAGGGGACAGGGATCAAACCTGGGCTGCCCTCAGCCTGTTAAGCATTCTCTCTGGCACTTACCTCTGTCTTGACTGGGGTGACTAGGGTGTACTTTGAGTCTGGAAATCACATCCTCAGCCTGTACTGTGGCTAGAATCTCACCCACACTGGAAGATAACGGGCCTAGAGGAGACATTCACTCCTGGTCCCCAGAGGGCCCCTTTCTGTGTCCCCAAGCCCCATACAAAATGAAGCTAATTTTCACTCTTTCTTTCTTTTGTGGGGAGGGAGTTTGGAGACACACCCAGCAGTGCTCAGGGCTTACTCCTGGCTCCGCACTCAGAAATCACGCCCAGTGATGCTTGAGGAACTTTATGGGTTGCCAGGGATGGAATCTGCATTGGCCTCTGTTAGGTTATTACTTATTTTACCTAAAACAAGGATCATCCCTGGTTCCTTTGTGTTTGTTTACAACTTGGGCTTACCCCAAGGAAGAGACTGTCTTAACCTTGATGGGACTGGCTCAGGAGAGCCTGAGCTATATATCCTTACTGCCCACCCAGAGGTGGTCTCTGGACTCAATAAAAATGGCAGTTCTGAAAAGCAGCTGGGGGGGTGGGAGATATGAGACAGAAGACTGCTGGACTACATGTGTTTCACCCTCAGCCTGGTTTGAATTATTTCATATGCAACCCAGATTCAGGATCATTCACCTGGGGTTAGAGAGACAGCATGTGGGGTGATTTTACAGGCAAGGCAAGCACCCCACCCACTGTACTATATTGCTTCAGATGCCAAACTTCACTATTTCTTTTTTTTTTTTTTTTTTTTTTTTTGGTTTTTGGGCCACACCGGCGGTGCTCAGGGGTTACTCCTGGCTGTCTGCTCAGAAATAGCTCCTGCAGGCATGGGGGACCATATGGGACACCGGGATTCGAACCAACCACCTTTGGTCCTGGATCGGCTGCTTGCAAGGCAAACACCTCTGTGCTATCTCTCCGGGCCCCAAACTTCACTATTTCTTTCTTTTTTTTTTTTTTTGGTTTTTGGGCCACACCCGTTTGATGCTCAGGGGTTACTCCTGGCTATGCGCTCAGAAGTCGCTCCTGGCTTGGGGGGGCCATATGGGATGCCGGGGGATCGAACTGCGGTCCGTCCTACGCTAGCGCTTGCAAGGCAGACACCTTACCTCTAGCGCCACCTTCCCGGCCCCATAAACTTCACTATTTCTAAGGGTTACCCAAGGACGGAAGAGACTGAGCCTCTTACAGGCCTGGTCTCTGGCATCTCCAGATGCAGCTGATTTTGATCTTTATTGTTTCTTTCTAGGAACCAATTACAGCCTCACTCAGAAGGCACCCTTTTGGAATATCAGGGGCAGAACTGACTCTACCCTCTAAGAAGAATCTAAGGGGAGTTGTGGCCTAGGATCCAGTCCCCACATCCAGTCACTAAACTGTCCCGAGAAACATGCAGGGACCTGCCCACTCCTGGGCTTATGTGTCTTCTTCCCTGGACTGCAAGCTTGAGTCAGGAATGGTTCCTTTGCTGAAGCGACACATGATGGCATTGATAAAGGTGTTTTTGACCACTTCATCAGACATATCCTGGGTACCTAAATCTTCAGAGGAATCCAAAGACAAGGACCTGATGAAATCTAAAGACGTGGACCTGCAGAAGATGGAGAAGAGTGAGTGAACAACATCTGTGGGGCAACTGGGAGATGGTTCCAGTCCTCTCTGACCTTCTCTCCCACACCCTAATTTTTGTTTTGAGGAAATTTTGTTTTGTTTTGTTTTTGGCTTATACCAGGCAGTGCTCAGGAGTTACTCCTGGTTCTGCACTTAGGGCTCATTCTTGCAGTGTTTGGAGGACGTTATGAGTGTTGGGGGTCAAACTTGGGTTGACTGTGTGCAAGACAAGCACCCTGCCTGCAGTACTATCTCTCTGGTCCCAGGACTCCTCCAAGCTTTGCCAGGATCCTCCATGAAGCAGTCTGATGGCTAGAACCAGTCTTGCTGTATCTCTAAACTCTACCAGCTGTTCCCTCTTCTGTAGTTTTGAGGTTCTATTCCTGCCTTCATTGCTCCCCTTTACTAAGCATCTGTACCCCAGGAGAGAGGAAGACAAGGTCCGTATGACTTTGTTGCTCTCAGTCTGTGTTTTCTCACTGTAGAATGGGAGCTGGTGAAAACTCGAAGCTTGCCTGTGGCTGCTGTGTGAAAGGTATATTTGGACATCTGACATGTGGCAAAGTTGTTGTAAATTTTGGCCATTGTCATAACACTTACATGTCATCATCTAAATGAAGGTGCAATTGCAGAGGTGTTAGGGAACTCCCCCTGCACGTGCTGGGAAGTGATGGCTGGGAGAGAAACTCTGAGCCTCTAGTATTCTTTACTATGCTGTTACTGACTGCTACGTGACTGCAACAAAGCAAACTCCTTTTCATCCTTCAAAACCCCACTCAGTTGTCACTTCCTCTGCAAGACCTGCTCCAACTCCCCGTGACAGAATTTCCTTTTCTTTCCTTTTCATAATTTTATTTTATTGAAAAATTGTGATAAACAGAATCCTTCATGGTTGAATTTGAGTTATACAATGAGTCAGGACTCTTTCCACTACCAATGTCGACCTCCCGCCACCAATGGCCCAGAGTGCATCTTATACCACTGCCCTGTGCCCCCTGGCCTGCCAGGGTAACAGGTCTCTGAGTTTGGATTGTTAAAGTTTAGGTCCCTTGATTCTATTCTCATTGACTTTGGCTTGGATATTTATTTCTGTCCTTATTTATTTCCCGGGTAATGCATTCAAGACCACTTGGCCTCTAGCCCCCAGCCTTTCTTTATTCCTTCCTTCTTAGTTTTATAGAAATATGTGGAATATGTGGTAAGATAAAATAATCCGAGTCCCAAGGTTCTATGAGAAAGGTGAGAGCTCCAATGTAAAAGATAAGAGATTTAAAAAATCCAATTAATAAAAAATGTGTGTGTGCACGTAGAATTTCCTCTTTGGGGACGGCCATAGTTCCTTTAGCTCTCTGTCAGAGCCCACTAGTGATAACTAGATACCTGGATTTGTTTGGTTTTGCTTTTTTTTTTTTTTAGTGTGGTTTGGGGGCTCCATTCGGTGATGCTTTGGGGCTACTCTTGTTATTCTCAGGAGTAGCAAATAGCACATGCTTGTCTCCTTATGAATTGTGACCTGCTTAAATGTGACAGTCTCTCTGGGGAAGGAATGATAGTACAGGAATTAGGGTGTCTGCTTTGCCCATAGATGGCCCATGTTCAAGTCCTGGCACCCTATATAGTCGACCCCCCAAGGTTGCCAGAAATGGTCTCTGAGTGCAGAGCTAGGAGCATTGCCAAGTGTGGTGCCAAGCAAAAACTAACTTTCTTTTACATTTTTGTGGTGATCTCTTGCTGGTACCAGTGGGAACTCAAGGATGAAGGAAGGGAAGTGGTGCGAACAGTGAGAAGAGACCAGAGGAGAATCAGAGGCAGCAATCCATGGTATGAGCTGAGAGCACTGACAGATGGCAACAACCTCTGCCCAAGGCCATTGCCCAGTCCTCCTGTCTAGGGGGAGACTCCATGGGCCTAACTCCCAGAAGGAATGGAATGTTTCTGCCTGTCATGAGATGGGGACATAGGGTAGGACATGAAGGCCGTGGAGGAGACTTAAGGCCAGAAGCAACCACAGGGACCAAGGGTTATGGAATCAGAAGGCTAGAGTCGAGATGAAGAATAGAATCTGACAAGCTCAGAAAGGAGGGTCAGAGTGGCAGCACAGAGGTAGGGCATTTGCCTTGCATGCAACTTACCTGGATGGGCCCAGGTTTGATTCCTGGCATCCCATATGGTCCCCCAAGCCAGGAGTGATATTTGCTGCCAACCCGGGACAACCCCAGTTCGATCCCTGATGTCTCATATAGTCCCCTGAGCCAGGAGTGATTTCTGAGTGCAGAGCAGGAGTTACCCCTAAGCACTGCCAGGTGTGATCTAAAAATGAGAGAGGGACGGGGGGAGAGAAGAGAAGAGAAGAAAAGAGAGGAGAAGAGGGGAGAGGAGGGGAAGGGAGGGGAAGGGAGGAGAGAAGGCGCTCAGAGAGCTGCATGAAGGAGGATCGTGCAGGAGAACATCTCCAAGAATAGCATTCCATTGCAGAATAGAAGAGTAGAAGTGATGCAAGCCAGGCAAGGGCAAGGCAGGGACTGGCAGAGGCAGGAAGACATGAACAGAGGCTGCATCAGAGGCCTTGCTGGCAAGGGGTAGAGACGTGGTGCCTGACCGGCCAAGGAAGGCTTGAGCGCCAGACCCCGAGGCAAGCAGAGCTCAGGGGCCCACACTCACTCACCTCTTGGGCAGGTGCTCTAGGAAGTCACAGAGGGGCTGGTCTTTCACCTCGGGCAGCATGCAGCAGAGGGACAGGGCCAGGAAGGAGAAAAAGCAGCAGAGGAAGACAGGCAGGAGACTGCTGCTCAGGCTGAGGAGCATCAGAGCCGAAGTGGCTCCTGTCGCCATGGCCAGCATCACCAAGCTCAGCCCTGTCGCCCTGTCAGGGAGCCCAGAGGCTACGTGATGAGCAAGAAACCGTTCCCCTAAGCCCTAGGTACCTCAGAGTCCCCACACACACGCCTTGTCCTCTCACTGTCCCACCTCAAACAACTGGGACCTCCTTAGCTTCCCAGCAGTGACCTACTCTTTCCTCTTCTTCCTCCCTTCTCCCAACTTGCTAGTACCTAAGGGCTACCCCCAGATCAGTGTTCAGGGCTCACTACTAGTGGTGCAGGTTCAGAGCAGGGAACCTGTACTCTGGGGACTAGAGAGACAGGAAAGGAATTAAGGCACTTTCCCTGCATTCAGCTGACCCAGGCTCTAGTTTCAACATATTTCCAGAGCCTTACCAGGACTGATCCGTGAGCAGAGAATCAGAGTGATCCCTGAGCACAGCCGAGTATGGCACTAAAACCCAAACTAAACAAAGCTCATGCGTCCCAGTCCTTTGAATAGTCTCTGATAGTCACATTTTTTTTTTCTATTGGGGAGTGTTTAGGGGCCTTGGCAGTGCTCACTTTCTGGCTCTGTGCTCAGGAGTGACCCTAGAAGTGCTCAGGGAACCATGTGTGGTGCTCAGGATCTGTGGTACCCAAGGCAAAGGTTTTACTCCATACAACCGCTCAACCGCAATGGTCATGTCTTAGAGGCCTGCCCTCAGAGAGGAGGGCAGAGAGGAAGGCCTGCTCAGAGCTGAATGGGGTAGGAGGAAGCTGAACAGAAGCTAGCTGGGTGGGGACCTTGTGCCACCTGGTCAAGGCCCTGAGCCAGGCTCTGAATATGAGCACTGCAGTGTCTTTTCATCTCTAAACAGGCAAAAGGCAGGCTTTGGGGGGATTTGGAGTGAGGGTTCAACAGGGGTTATGCAGGACAACCTCTTAGCCCTGTGCTGGTCATGACAAAGCCCCATGAGAAAGCTGCTGGGGTTCTTTTCTCTCCCGTTCTGTTCCCCCAATCCCCCCCCCCCCACTCCACCACCACCACCATGCTCACCCGGCCCTCTACATCCCGGGCCTGTACCTGAGGACAGTGGGGAATAGCTCAGAGGAGTAGATGAAGAACAGCGTGATGGTGGTAGCCTGCAGGAGGTGTCCGGCTATATACAGCAAGCTCTGCATGCTTTTCAGCTCTGCAAGCGAAACCCCAGAGCCCCTGACTTTGGACCAAGAACACCAGGCAGCCACTCAGTTCCAGAGGCTCCTTCTGCTTCAGCACTGCAGCCACAGCCTAGAGGCCTGAAGTGGCTAACCAGAGGCTACCCCACCCCAACATGTCTGTATCGTATGCCATATGGTATGGAATCCCACCCAGACCCCACCTCCACGTTCGCTGTGGCCTTCCCTTCCACCCCTCCCATTCTGCCAGCTGCTCTTGGGGGCTTCTGTCAGTGCCGTGCTCCCTGCCTGCTAGCAGAGTTCAACTTCCTCCCCTTCTTTCTTCATACTCTATAGCATGGGAGCAGGATGAGAAGGGCGCTCAGTCCCTGAAGCCTGTACCCCCTACATCATTCAGGATGCCCGAGTTTGGGGAGCCACACATGCTCATTGGGACGCAGATCAGATTAGGATTGGGGAGGGAAGCTGGGAGTGCGCCGGGAATTTTCAGGCCAGGCCAGTCCTGTGCTGATCCCAGTTTTTCTCGAGCCTGGGATGAACTTCAATCTAGTATTCCCTTTGCCTTTGGCCCATATCCGGTTGTGGACAGGGCTTATTCTTAGCTTTGTTCCCAGGGATCACCCCTGGTAGGCTCAGGGGACTTATGTGGGATGCCAGGGATAGAACTCTGGTTGGTCACACACAAGGCAAGCACCCCACCTGTTGGCCCCAAATCTCATTTTATCTATTGCATATTCTCTTCATGGTTGCTTTCATACATGTGAGAGCTGTAAACATGTTTTTGTTTTATTTTTACTTTTTGCCTTTGGGTGTACTAGGCTTATTTTCAGCATTGTTCTGAGTGTTGGATTACACCTTATTTTACCCACAACAAAGATCACCCCTGGCTCCTTTGTATGTTTGTTTACCACTTAGATTTACCTTGAAACTTATAAATCTGGGTGGGACTGGCTCAGGATGGCCTGAGCTATCTGTCCTTACACTGTCCTTACTGCCCCACCCAGGGGTGGTTTCTGTTCTCAATAATAAAAATGACAGTTATGGGGCCGGGCGGTGGCGCTGGAGGTAAGGTGCCTGCCTTACCTGCGCTAGCCTAGGAGACGGACCGCGGTTCGATCCCCCGGCGTCCCATATGGTCCCCCAAGCCAGGAGCGACTTCTGAGCGCATAGCCAGGAGTAACCCCTGAGCGTTACCGGGTGTGGCCCAAAAACCAAAAAAAAAAAAAAAAAAAAAAAAAATGACAGTTATGGCAGGCAGCTGCCTCTCCATGCAAGGCAGAAGACTGCCAGACTATATCTGCTTTACCCTCAGCCTGGTTTGGATTATTTCATGCATGACCCTGATTCAGATGTGTTCACCGGGGGTTGGAGAATGGGTGTGGGGGTGGTTTTACATTCTGAGGACCATGAAATACTGGATATGGAACCTGGACTTCCTGTGCAAACCATGTGCTCCACCCTTTATGCTATTTCCTCCCATCATCAAACATTTCTGAGGGATGAGACCCACTTTCCCCTGCCCACCCTGACTCCTGGAAAATAATGGAAATGCAGATGATTCACTTCCCTATTTTGTTTTAGCATGTCAATTCTGCCAACTCCAGGAAAGGAAGGATTCCAATCGCCCCCAGGTCCAACAGCCAGGTGAAGGAGCTGGCACCTGCTTGCATGCAGGAGGCCCAGGTTTCAACCCAGGTAACTAACAGCGTCCTGAGCACCACCAGGTGTGCGTCAGATCTTCCCCTTCCCAAAAAAACCTTACAATGATGCCTCCTGAGAAGGGAGAGCCCCCTGGAAATTAGAGCCTGACACGGCCTCCCAGCCCACTCCAGTCCCTTCATTGTCTTGAGCCTGTGGGATGCAGGGCACAACACACACATGCACACACACAAACACACACACACACAGACACACACACACAGACACACACACACACACCACAACACACCAGTGCTCCCAATAGTAGCTGCTGGGGACTGAAGTGCAGACAAGACCAGTACTAACCCCACTTTCTCTCTGGCCCCAGGTATTTCCCCAGTAGGATGCAGATGACAGACTTCTTTTCTTTTCTTCCTTTTTTTTTTTTGACAGGGACTTTCTAACTGGTTTTTCATGGCCTGTATCAGACAACTGTGGTGTGGATGGAGCCACAAATACAGCTGCCCAGTTGCAAGGACGATTCCTCCACCCTAAGCCCTCCTCTCCAGGGCCTCTGACTGGGCACCAGCACCCATCCTGTCCTGGGAGGCTCCACGCAGCCCCTGCCGGCAGAGGGCCATGCTCCAGGGACAGACTCAGCTCCAGAGATGCAAAAGCCTCAGCGAGTTGTTCAGTCGATACGACTGCCACAGAGGCTCTTGCTGGCTACCTGAGCATGAGGGAATGCTGGGCTGAGAGCAGGAAACGGGGCTTTACCTGAGGGAAGCAGAAAGATGAGTAGGCTCAGAAGACAGCTCTGCATGAGCAGGATGCCCAGGCTCAGCCGCCGCCCCATCTTATCCAGGAGGATGATGCAGCACAGCCGCGCCGGCACCTTGATGATGCCGGTGACCAAGTACAAGAGGTCGAAGTTCACGTCCAGGTTCTTGGTCTTCAGCAATATTGTGAAGGTGTTGAAACTGATAGCAAACCTGACATGAAGGCAGGAGAGAAACCAGACGTGGACTTGCAAGCATACTTGCGCACACACACATCCTCAGACACACACACCTATACACATACCTATCATATGTATTCATACACAGAGGCACACAGACACGAATGCACACCAGCACACCTATACGCATGACCTACACATGCCGACTCACATGCACATTTGACAACCCATAACCTCCCCAACCACACACTCACAGTTACATGATGTACACATTTCCACATGAGCACACGGATGCAAGAGTAATGGAACGAGGAAGACAGACCGAGAGGAGGTTAGGCATGGATGGAGGTGAGGAGAACAGCAGGGAACTGGGCCTGTGGGCTGAGCCCAGGGTGGCAGGCTGGGTGCCCACCACAGCCCACTCTTGGGGCTCACCAGGCACAGAAGAGCACCAGGATCACCTTGCTGAGGTAGTGGTTGTTGTAGAAGTCCAGGACAGAGCCTTTTGCCATGTTCTTTTTGGACTGGTGCAGCTGCCGCAAAGGTCGGAGCAGCCAGAGGCAGGGTTAGGGCCCCACTGTCCGCTCAGGGCTTTCCCCGATGCTCCCTTCCCACGAGCCCTCCACCCACCCGAAGCCTGACCTCCCATAACCGCTGGATCCTCTCCTGCTCCTCCCCAGGCTTGCCTCTGCCCTGGCCAGCCCAGCCTGCAGTGCTCATTGGCACCACTCTCATTCGCCATCACCATTCTTCTCAAGCCGTGGGCTGGGGTCACCCGAAGGACCAAGTTCCTGAGTGTGAGAGGGTGGGCATGGGCCCTCGTCCCCTCAGGGAATTCACCTTCTGCAGCAGAGTCCTCGAGATGACGTTGTGGTTGACCTGGGCCGCCTGGAGCAGCACCTGCTTGGCCTCCTCCACTCTCCCTTTCACCATCAGCCACCGGGGGGACTCCGGGAGAAGCCTACAGGCCCCAAACACCCCACCCCGTTTCAGCAGGAGGTAACATGTGGAGCGACCATGCAGGCTGTCATGGACCCCAAGGGGCCCACTCATGGTCACACACCTGGTGGCCATCACTGTCACAGCTCCCTCGCCTCTGTCCCTCTCAGTTGTCCAGTGTGCTCCCGTTGTGGCTGAACTTTTCAATGTGTGGGTCGAAGCCCACACCCATCACCTCTGCTCCATCTCAGTCTCCCTCTCTACCCTCCCAGGTCCCCCTTGTCTGAACCACAGAACTTCTCTGGTCCATAGCTTAGAGTCCCCAAGGTTGTCAGAATCCATGAACACCCATGGAAAATGTTATTCCAGAATAACCCCCTGAGCTTGGGGATCTCTCTCTCTCTCTCTCTCTCTCTCTCTCTCTCTCTCTCTCTCTCTCTCTCTCTCTCTCTCTCTCCTCTCTCTCTCTCCTCCCTCTCTCTCTCTCTCCTCCCTCTCTCTCTCTCTCCTCCCTCTCTCTCTCTCTCTCCTCCCTCTCTCTCTCCCCCTCCTCCCTCTCCCTCCCCCTCCTCCCTCTCCCTCCCCCTCCTCCCTCTCCCTCCCCCTCCTCCTCCCTCTCCCTCCCCCTCCTCCCTCTCCCTCCCCCTCCTCCCTCTCCCTCCCCCTCCTCCCTGTCCCTCCCCCTCCTCCCTCTCCCTCCCCCTCCTCCCTCTCCCTCCCCCTCCTCCCTCTCCCTCCCCCTCCTCCCTCTCCCTCCCCCTCCCTCTCCCTCCCCCTCCTCCCTCTCCCTCCCCCTCCCTCTCCCTCCCCCTCCCTCCCTCTCCCCCTCCCTCCCTCTCCCTCTCCTCTCTCTCTCTCTCTCTCTCTCCTCTCTCTCTCTCTCTCTCCTTCTCTCTCTCTCTCTCTCTCTCTGTTTTTTGGGTCATACCTGGCAGCGCTCAGGGGTTACTCCTGGCTCTACGCTCAGAAATCGCTCCTGGCAGGCTCGGGGGACCATATGGGATGCCGGGATTCGAACCACTGACCTTCTGATTGCAAGGCAAACCTCCATGCTATCTCTCTGCCCCCCCCCCCCTTTTATATTCCATGCTACACCCAAGGGCTATTTCAGTTCATTGCTGAGGGCTTGCTCCTGGGTGTTCTTAGGGTACCGTATGATGCCAAGGATCAAATGCAGATCACCTGCTTGAAAACTGCTCTATAGCCATTGACCTCTCTCCCCAACCCTCTTTACAAAACAATTCCAGGACGAGAATAATAGTACAGTGGGTCAGACGCTTCCTTGCCTTGAACCTGACCTGGGTTCGATCCTCAGCGGCCCATATGTTCCCCAAACCCCTCCAGGAGTAATTCTTGAGCACAGAGTCAGGAGTAATCCCTAAGCATTGCTGGGTGTGGCCCGCAAGCCAAAGACTCAAGCAAAAAATCCCACCATCTAGTGGAGTTTTCCCTGCTCCCTTCTCCTTCCCGACCTGGGTTCTGCAGCAAATGGCAACGAACATGGACAACAGCTTCATTCCCATTATGCCTCTGTTTCTGCTCTCCCCCAGGGTTGGCCCCTCTTGTCCACATGAGCTTCTCCTAAGAGGGCTGGAGGGAAGGTTGCCCTGCACACAACTGATCCCTGTTCAAACCTGGCTCGGCATATGGTTAAGAATGACTCTTTTTTTTTTTTTTTTTTTTTTTTTTTTGGTTTTTGGGTCACACCTGGCAGTGCTCAGGGGTTATTCCTGGCTCCAGGCTCAGAAATTGCTCCTGGCAGGCACAGGGGACCATATGGGGCGCCGGGATTCGAACCGATGACCTCCTGCATGAAAGGCAAACGCCTTACCTCCATGCTATCTCTCCGGCCCCAAGAATGACTCTTGAGTGAAACAGAGTGATAGCACAGTGGTAGGGCATTTGCCTAGCACGTAGCCAACCCAGGACAGACCCAAGTTCGATTCCCAGCATCCTATATGGTCCCCTGGGCTTACCAGAAGTGATTTCTGAGTGCAGACCAGATGTAACCCCTGAGCACAGCCGGATGTGCCCCCCCCCAAAGAAAGAGTGATTCTTGAGGGACCAGAGCAATAGCACAGAGTGCAGGATGTTTGCCTAGCAAGCAGCTGACCTGGGTTTGATCCCTGGCATTCTATATGGTCTGCCAAGCCTGCCAGGAGTGTTTTCTGAGTGTAAAGCCAGGAGGAACCCCTGAGCACCACTGGGTGTGGCCCCAAAGCAAAAACAACAACAACAATAACCACCAAAGAGTGACTTAGGGGTAAGCTCTGAGTATTTGTTTTTTTTTGTTTTTTGTTTTTTGTCCCCCAATTCACAATACAGACAAGGCAAAGGGCCTGGGTTGAGGTGTATATGGGGTGCATTTACTGTACCTCCTCTTTCTATGCAGTCAGTGTAAAGAACACTGTGGTGTTCTTTGAGAGGCCTTATCTTTTCTTTTCTTTTTTTATTGTATATATATATATATATATATGTATATATATATATACTTCCCTCATTCAGTCACATTTTGTTGTGATAGTTCTCAGTGTAATTATTTCTGTGACTGCACTAAATGATCTCTGTGATGAGCTTCATGTCAGGAGCTGGACCCTCCAGTCCTCCTCTATTTTGTCTGTGAGAATCATTACAAAAATGTTTTTCATTTTTATCAAAACCCATAGATAAGTGAAACCATTCTGTGTTTATCTCTCTTATTTCACTCAGCATAATAGATTCCATATACAAGCATGAGAACAAGCAGTGCTGGCAGGAATGTGGAGAGAAAGGAACTCTTATTCACTGCTGGTGGGAATGCCATCTGGTCCAACCTTTGTGGAAAGGGATGTGGAGATTTCTCCAAAAGCTGGAAGTTGAGCTCCCATACAATCCAACTATATCACTTCTAAGGATATATCCTAGAAACACAAAAATACAATACAAAAATCCCTTTCTCACACCTATATTCATTTCAGCGTTGTTTACAATAGCCAGACTCTGGAAACAGCCTAGATGCCCCTCAATAGATGAATGGTTAAAGAAACTATGGTACATATACACACTGGAATACTATGCAGCCATCAGAAGACATGAAGTCATGAAATTTTCCTATACATGGATGTATATGGAAGCTCTGAGTATTTGGTCCCAAAACAGTAAAAAAAACAAAAAATCATTAAAGGGGTGAGGGATGAAGTTCAGTGGTAGAGCTCTTTGTAAGGCACTGGACAATCCCTGGCAATCCCTTGGCACTGAAAAAGTCATAAAAAATGGAGAAAAAGTCATTAAACTACATATGGGTGGGAGACCAGAGAAGAGATAGTACAAAAGCTAAAGCAGTTGTCTGGCCCTTGCCCAACCCTGGTTCAATACCCTGTATGACAAATGGTTCCATGACATCCACCAAGATCACAGAGGTTTGAGTAAAACCCTGTGCCATTATGCATGCTGGGCATACCCCAAAACAAAAAGGTGAAAGGAACTAGAGCTCAGAGGTAGAGCGCTAGCCTTGTACGTGTGAGGCACTGGTTTTGATCTCTAGCCCCACAGAAAAGAAGATGGGTGGGTTAGTCCCGAGGGAGAGAGCCCACCCCTACGTGAGCGCCATGATCACAGTCTCAGTGTGTGACCTCGGGGCAGCAGCGCTGCAGCCAAACTCGCACAACTTTGCCTCCACTCAGGCTAGCTCACAATCAAGTGTGCGAGCACCATCATCCCAAGGGGAACCTAAAAGGAAATAAAAAGATGAGGACTTGTCTCCATGCACACCACAAAAGAAAGACAGGCAAAGGACGCTAGCTCTCAAAGGCCAGGAGAGTGGGAGAAACAATGAAGGTGAAGAGCGTCATGGTTCTTTTCTATTTTGTTTTTGGGCCACACCTGATGGCGCTCAGGGGTTGCTCCTGGCTCTGCCTCAGAAATCGCTCCTGGCAGGCTTGGGAAACATATGGGATGCCAGGGAGCTAATCTGGGTCCATCCAGGGTCGGCCGTGTGCAAGGCAAACACCCTACTGCTGTGCTATCACTGGTTCCGAGTGTGATGGTTCTACTAGCAGCCGGAGCGTGAGGGACGGCTGAGATGTTTTGCCAAGAAGATCCTGGTGTCTTAAAGGTCCCCATCTGGTGGGGGGGGAACCTCTGCAAAAAAAAAAAGACTGAACTTGGGGCCGGTGAGGTGGCGCTAGAGGTAAGGTGTCTGCCTTGCAAGCTCTACCCAAGGAAAGACCACGGTTCGATCCCCCCGCGTCCCATATGGTCCCCCCAAGCCAGGGGCAATTTCTGAGCACTTAGCCAGGAGTAACCCCTAAGCATCAAATGGGTGTGCCCCCCCCAAAAAAAAAACCTGAACTGCTGAGGACAGGAGCTGAGCACCTCTGTACTGTTCTAATCCCTCCTCATCCATCTGCCTCTACTTTTCTGACTTTTGGGCCACACTCAGCTATGCTCAGGGGTTCCTCCTGGCTCTACACTCAGAAATCACTCCTGGCACGCTTGGGGGACCATATGGGATGCTGGGATTCGAACCATCATCCTTCTGCATGCAAGGCAAATGCCTTACCTCCATGCTATCTCTCTGTACCCCCTTTTTTGTTTTTGGATCACACTGGCAGTATTCAGGGGTTACTACTGACTCTGCACTCAGAAATCATTCCTGGGGCCCGGAGAGATAGCGCAGCAGTGTTTGCCTTGCAAGCAGCTGATTCAGGACCAAAGGTGGTTGGTTCGAATCCCAGTGTCCCATATGGTCCCCCGTGCCTGCCAGGAGCTATTTCTGAGCAGACAGCCAGGAGTCACCCCTGAGCAATGCTGGGTGTTGCCCCCCCCCCAAAAAAAACAAAAAACAAAAAACAAAAACAAAACAAAAAGAAATCATTCCTGGGGGCTGGAGAGATAGCATGGAGTTAAGGCGTTTGCCTTTCATGCAGGAGGTCATCGGTTCTAATCCCGGAGTACCATATGTTCCCCTGTGCCTGCCAGGAGCAATTTCTGAGCCTGGAGCCAGGAATAACCCCTGAGCACTGCCGGGTGTGACCCAAAACACACACACACACACACACACACACACACACACACACACACACACACACACACAAGAAATCATCCCTTGCAGGTACTGGGGATCATATGAGATTCGTCCTGGATCAGCTGCGAGAAAGCAAATGCCCTATTGCTGTGCTATCTCTCCAGCCCCTCTACTAATGTTCTGATCCCATCTGCCTTCTCTTCTGCTCCTCTCTTTTGCCACCTGCCCAGCTCAAAGTGCCAAATGCATTGTCCTTGCTGGGATGACTCTAGGGTGCTCCTCCATTGCCCCTTCACAGCTTTAACTGCCCCATAGTCAGAACCCTCAGCTCCTCTCCCCTCTCTTGGTTGCTCAGAGAATTTCTCATTTTCCTTCCCACATCAGTCCCACCATGGCCAAGAGCCATCTCCAACCCCCAGACTCTACTGCACAGCCTTTCCTCTGTCTCAGGAGCTCCACGGCCACAGCAGTCCCCAGAGGTGAGGGCTAGGACATCAGAAAAGGGGCTGGCCTTGCACACAGCCGACCCTGCTTCCGTCCTGGCAGTATCACCAGTCCTGTTGGGTGTGGCCAAACCCTTCCAAAGTCCTTCCCAGCTTCCCTGTCCTCATGGCCCTCATCATGCCCTGGTTCAGGTCTCATGCTCACACATGCCTTTGGCTTTCTGTCCGCCTCATAGACAAGTCTTTAGGGGTCTCTTGTGAGGGTCGCAGGACTCTTTCCTGGGTGTATCCTCAGCCCATCCATAGGAGGTTCTGTCCACTCCCTTCCCAGGCCCTTCTCCCCTCTTCCAACTCTAGCCTGGTGAGTCCAAGGCTGCACATGCTATTGCTCACCAGATATAGAAGATAAGAGAGAACAAGGGTGCTCCCCCGACCAGGATCAGCAACCGCCAGTGCAGGAAGTTGTAGGCGAGTCCCAACAGGTACAAGTTGCCCATGGAGAAGAAACAGAATTGCAAGCAGATGGCATGAGCCCGGTGATTGTCCATCAGCCATTCAGAGGCTGCACAGAGATGAGAAGACATCTGGGGACTGTTCAAGGACCTTACACCCAGTCTTTGAATCTCCCCATCCCCACATGGACCCACTCCTGACTGGTTCCAATTAGACACAGCCCCTCCAAACCCCGAGGTTCCTGGCCCGAGCTTCCCCAAGATCTAGGGAACCTCCAGACTTCACCATCCACTGTCCTCCTCCCCTCCCTCTGCCTCTGTCCACCCCAAGTCACCATCCACCCTATCCTCCATCCTCACTCTCTTTTGTCCTTCCCTTTGTCCTTCCCCATCCTCTGTCCTCCCCCATCTTCGATCCTTTCCCACATGATCTGGTTCATGACACCTCCTCGGCAGGGCATAGAGACACTGGCCCTGACTTTGCTGACAGATAGGTGATCATACTACGGTCACCTATGTAACCCCACCCCAGATTTATGTGTAACTTTACCTGCAAGACCCTCCCGTTTCTGGGAGGGGTCTTGGGGAGGTTATAAAAGGTTTAGTCTCAGGGGCAAAAGGAGGGATTTTGCTTAAATGAGGTTGGAGATAGAAGCAGGAGAAGGAGATGGCTGAGGAATAAGGTACAATGCTGGGCTGAATAAAGATTCAGTAGAAATGGTTATGATAGGCCACAAATGTAGTGGCTAGGGCATGAATAACGCTGATATTTCCTGGACCCTGCCTGGATGATTTCCTTGCCGCTACCTGAACAAAGGCCTCCATCTCCATCCATCACCATCCAAGCCCATCCAAAGTGCCTTCTTCAATTATTTAAACAACAACCTAGACCTGTGGCTCCACAAGGGATCCTCTTCCCTTGGGCGGGGCTCGGGATATTCCACACCCACAGAGCATCCTGCCAAGAACCTTGAACCCCCAGGTGGAGCCTGCTGTGAGCGTGGAGACCCCAGGGGTCTGAGATGGCTTGTGTGTGAGCAAGTGCACATTGCTTGCAAGTGAAGGGAAATTCCTCGCGCTCACACAACTGCCTTGTGACCCTGCACAAGTCCTTCTTGAGGCTCCAGCACCATCCTCTGTGATAGCCATGGAGCATGGCTGAGGAGGGTTCTGGGGATGAAATAATACCCATCGATGGGTGCCCGGATCTAGGACCTCCTGTTGTGGGAGGAAGCTGTGAGTGTAGGAGTGAGAGGCAGAGGCAGAAGGGCAACCTCACCCTTGGTTTTCCAACTGGCCCCTTCAGGCAGCCGGGAGAGGAGGCCACAGCCTTCATGCCAGTCCTTACCTAGAGACAGGCTGTTGATGACGTAGCCCACTATCGCCATGCCCACGCAGAAGCGGGAGAAGAGATACAGGTGGAAGGTCCTGGCAAAAGCCGTTCCAAAGCCAAAGATCACCAGGACCATGAATGAGATCAGGAGGGTGGGGTAGCGGCCCAACCTATGAGTAACGACTCAGGCTGCACCAAGAGCAAAGACCTCCTTGTCTGGCCTCAGCCTGGTCCCTCCTGTCAGTCAGGTCCTTCCTGAGATCTCTCACCACTCCCCTAAGAGGACACCTAAACCTTGCCTCCCCTCACTGGAAATAGCTCAAGTTCTGTAGGTCCAGGAGGGAGGAACAAGGGTCCTGGGGGAATGCCAGGAGACTCACTTGTCACTGGTGATCCCAAAGATGATGGAGCCCAGCAGAGTCCCTGCTGACATCGTGGTCTTCACGCTGTCCACAGTCGTCTCCTTGCCACAGACCAAGTCAAACTGGGGGGAGGGGGGTCCATAGCGATAGGTTATGAGCCTCCACCTAGAGTTGGCTTCCTGGCACCAGACATCCGTGGTCACCTCAGGGATGGGTTTCACTGAACAAGGGACCTGGGACAGGCAGCCATGGGTAGCAGGCCCTGCTCTGCACACTCTAGGAGTGTGATGAGAGGCACAGGCGAGGATGGGTAGAGGCTGCAACGGAGATTCATTCAAAGCCTCATTCAAGAGACGCATCCAGGGGGACAGATTCTGCTTTCTGCCTGAAGCCACAGCAGCCCAACACCACACCTTCCATCCTCCAATGGAAACAGCCCGATTTCATAACTTAACCTTATCAAACTGCCGAAACACAATGTTTGTTTCAGATTTATAGATCCTAGACCAAGCTGCCATTTGCACCGCTTCAAAAATTTCATAGCAGGGGCTGGAGAGATAGCAAGGAGGTAAGACGTTTGCCTTGCATGCAGAAGTACAGTGGTTCGAATCCTGGCATCCCATATGGTCCCCCTGAGCCTTCCAGGAGCGATTTCTGAGCATAGAGCCAGGAGGAACCCCTGAGCACTGCTGGGTGTGACCCAAAAACAAACAAACAAACAAACAAAAAACAAAAAAAATTTCATAGCAGTGTCAGCCAGTAGTACCCCAGGATATCTGATAGGAAAGTTATGTAATAGTCTACCAGGTGGAGGGAGCCTGAAGAGTAACACAGAAGACTCAATAGTACCTCAATAAATCCTTAGACAGGGGCCAGAGTGATAGCACAGGACAGAGTGTCCGCCTTACACACGGCCGACCTAGGACAGATCCAGGTTCGGTACCTGGCATCCCATATGATCTCCTGCGCCAGCCAGGATTAATTTCTGATTGCAGAGCCAGGAGTAACCCGAGTGCTGCTGGGTGTGGCCCAAAATCCAAAAATAAGTAAATAAAGAAATAAGTCCTTAGACACTGACTATAGTAGCAATCACTTCAAATTGAAGTGCTGATCTATGTTTTGTTTCGGTTTGGTTTGGTTTGTTCTTTTTGCTCAGGGGTTATTCCTGGCTCTACCCTCAGAAATCGTTCCTAGCAGGCGTGGGGAATCATATGGCATGCCAAGATTCAAACCACCATTTAAAGGCAAATGCCCTACCTCCATGCTATCTCTCCGGCCCCTGATCTCTGTTTTGATGGTTCCATGTGCCTCTGTGTTGTAACAAACTATATGAAGTAAGTTTATTTGTACCTGCACGAGGGGAGGCTATGATGGTGGATGCGGAATTGGGTATACTGGTGGGGAGATTGGTGTTTGACCATTCAAAGCCTGAAACAAATGTTATATGAACTACTTGGTAATATTAATATTACCAATATTAAAAATATTAATTTTTAATTAAATTAAAAATATTTAATATTATTTTAAAATAATAAAATTATTTATTATTTTATTAAATATTAAATATTTAATAAAATATTTAAAAATAAATATTAAAAATAATATTAAATTTAAATTTAAAATATTAAATATTAAATATTTAAAATATTAAAAATAATATTAAAATTAAAAATATTAAAAATAAAAAGGTTTTAAAAAAAAGATACCCCAGTACAAATCTGGGCCCAAGCCCAGTGCTTCAAATTGGGCAGGTCTGCATAGTGAAAGTTGAGGTGTCTCCACAGGACACCTCATCAAAGCTACTTCTGCCTCCAATTTCCTGTGATGATGTTTTATTTTTGTTTTGTTTTGTTTTGGTTGGTTTTTGGGTCACACCCAGAGGCACTAAGGAGTTCCTCCTGGCTTTGCACTCAGAAATCACTCCTGGCAGGCTCAGGGGATGATATGGGATGCCGGGAATTGAACCACCACCTGTCTTGCATCGACCATGTGAAAGGAAAATGCCCTACCCTGTGCTATCTCTCCGGCCCCACCTTCTATGGGTTTAGAGAGCAGAGACACAACTGCAGAAATAATATTTTAGGCAGATGGCACCCTCAATATCATCATTATTATGATTAATTTTGAGGCCACACCCGGCAGTGCTCAGAGGTTACTCCTGGCTCTGCACTCAGAAATCACTCCTGGTGGCTCAGGGGACCATATGGGGTGCCGGGAATGGAACCTGGGTCTGTCCCGGGTCAGGCACATGCAAGGCAAACACCCTGTTGCTGGGCTATCACTCCAGCCCCAGCACCCCTCAGTATAAGTGCCTGACATAGTCCAGCTTCTGCAGCAAATATAACCAGAGTCTGTCCTGCCTCTTTGCGGAGTGTGGGTAGGAGACAATAATTTTTTCCTCCGGTTTCAGTGCCCAACCCCACTCAGGAAAGGCACATCTCAGGGCCTGTGGGAGAATTACAGACAACTTGGCATCAAACCCACCTCATTGATCACCGATCGTCTCTCGGCCTTCGGATAGATCCATCCATCCAAACAGGGCTGTGTGTTGTTGAGGTTCAAATGGAACTGGTTCTTCTCACTGTGGACTTGAGGCATGAACATGAGGCATGTCAAAAACTCCCCGTTAGGATCTCTGGGTAAGGTCAGAAGCAGCTGTTCACTCTCTGTAAGGTTGGGGTACAGAGCCAGTATCCAGCTAGTATTGCAATAAGGCTTCTGGTCCATGAAAACAAAGTCGTCGACATTAAGTAAGAAGGGTGCCATGATGCTGGGGATGAAGGTAAGAAGCACCAACCTCTTCTGGAAGGGTCCAAACTTCCCCACAGCATGCAGGATGTCACCAAGTTTGTCTTTCTGCCTCTTGCCTACGTTACTCAGACTCTGTATCAGTAGGTCCAGGGACCTGGAAGGGCTGCGTCTTGGACTGACACTGTGCGTCGATCTCCTGAAAACTGTCCCTTCATACTCATTCATGGGGCTGCGTCTGCTATTCATCTGTTCAATAAATAACAGCAACGACAACAAAGGTTGAAATCCAGTCCCAACTGACACCATTCCCAGATAGCAGCACCTACCACAAACATCACTGCCTGGAAGGGGCTTCGCCTGCTTGGAGCAACATGGATTCCAAATGTGATCGTCTCTGTTGTTCCCTCTTCTGCTTCTAAGCTTCATAGTTCAATGACTCGTCTCTTGGGTTACTCCACACACAGCAGAGTTTTCATGCACTTAAGTTTTTTAGTCCTACAGTGGGTAGGACTCTTGCCTGACCCAGGTTCAATCTGGGGCATTTCAGATAGTACCCCAAGCATTACCAGGAGTAATCGCTGAGCATTGTCAGATGTGATTCCCAAAATAAACCAAACCAAAGAAGTAGCATGTACTGTAATACCAGTGAATTCTAACCAGTAGGTTAGAAACAAGGATTTCAAGATAAAACCTCAAAACTATAGTCAATTGGGGCCAGAGAGATGGCATGGAGGTAAGGCGTTTACCTTTCATGCAGAAGGTCATCGGTTCGAATCCTGGCGTCCCATATGGTCCCCCGTGCCTGCCAGGAGCAGTTTCTGAGCACAGAGCCAGGAAAAACCCCTGAGCACAGCCGGGTGTGACCCAAAAACCACAAAAAAAAAAAAAAAACAAAACTATAGTCAATTAAGTTTTGACAGAAAAGAGTGGTACATGAAATGGAGTCATGATAACCTCTTTAAAATATGGTTTTTTGATCTGAGTGATAGCACAGAAGGTAAGGAGCTTGCTTTGCATACAGCTGACTGGGGTTCGATCCCCAAGCAGCCCATATAGTCCTTTGAACCTGCCATTCTAGAGTTCACAGGAGCCTCCAGACGATGACTGGGATTTAAATGCAAACAAGTCAAGTGCCCTAACCCCTGTACTACCTCTCCAACCCCTTGCCAAGGTTTTTGTTTTCTTTCTGGCTTTTGGGCCACACCAGGCGGCATTCAGGGGTTACTCCTGGCTCTCTGCTCAGAAATCGCTCCTGGAAGGCACAGAGATGCAGGGATTCAAACCACCATTGGTCCTGGGTCAGCGCTTGCAAGGCAAACAAACGCCCTAAAACTGTGCTATCTCTCTAGCCCCTTGTTGTTGTTGTTGTTGTTGTTATTTTGGTCACACCCAGCAGCGCTTAGGGGCTACTCCTGGCTCTACGCTCAGAAATAGCTCCTGGAAGGCACAGAGATGCAGGGATTCAAACCACCATTGGTCCTGGGTCAGCGCTTGCAAGGCAAACAAACGCCCTAAAACTGTGCTATCTCTCTAGCCCCTTGTTGTTGTTGTTGTTGTTGTTATTTTGGTCACACCCAGCAGCGCTTAGGGGCTACTCCTGGCTCTACGCTCAGAAATCGCTCCTGGCAGACTCAGGGGACCATATGGGATGCAGGGATTCGAACCACCGACCTTGTGCATGCAAGGTAAAGGCCTTACCTCCTTGCTATCTCTCTGGCCCTGACCCTTGCTATGCTTTTGATTAAGTTAAAACAACAGGCCAAGTTGGAAAGAATTGATATCTTAACAATTAAAATATTTTTGTTTTTTGTTTTTTTGGGACACACCCATTTAATGCTCAGGGGTTACTCCTGGCTAAGTGCTCAGAAATTGCCCCTGGCTTGGGGGGACCATGTGGGATGCCGGGGGATCGAACGGCAGTCCTTTCTTGGCTAGCGCTTGCAAGGCAACACCTTACCTCTAGCGCCACCTCACTGGCCCCACAATTGAAATCTTAACAATAACAATTAATCTTTGGCTCTGCACTCAAGGATCATTCCTGGCAATGCCTGGGGGACTTTATTGGTGCCAGAGATCAAGTTGAAGTTGATTTACATGTAAGACAACTACTTTATGCCCTGTACTATGTCTACTTTTGTTACATATGTATAAATTTTTTTTTTTTTTTTTTTTTTTTTTGGTTTTTGGGCCACACCCGGTAACGCTCAGGGGTTACTCCTGGCTATGCGCTCAGAAGTCGCTCCTGGCTTGGGGGACCATATGGGACGCCGGGGGATCGAACCGCGGTCCGTCTCCTAGGCTAGCGCAGGTAAGGCAGGCACCTTACCTCCAGCGCCACCGCCCGGCCCCACATATGTATAAATTTATACATATATAAACATGTATTTTTGATGTAGATGTAAATATGTCTTGGGTAACATCTGGAATTACTCAAGGACTGTACCTGGCAATGCTCAGAGCATCATATTGAGGTGAGAGTGGAAACAATGTACAAAACATGCACATTAGCCCTTTATCTTTTTAGCCTACAAATACACATTCTTTTTTGTTGTTTTGGTTTGGTTTGGTTTTTTGGTTTTTAGTTTTTTTGGGGGGTCACATCCGGCAGCACTCAGGGCCACTCCTGGCTCTATGCTCAGAAATCGCTCCTGGCAGGCTCGGGGGACCCTATGGGCTGCCGAGATTCAAACTATCGTCCTTCTCCATGGGCAAGGCAAACACCCAACTCCATGCTATCTCTCTGGCCCCCTAAATACACTTTTTTTTTTTTTTTTTGTTTTTGTTTTTGGGCCACACCCGGCAGTGCTCAGGGGTTACTCCTGGCTGTCTGCTCAGAAATAGCTCCTGGCAGGCACGGGGGACCATATGGGACACCGGGATTCGAACCAACCACCTTTGGTCCTGGATTGGCTGCTTGCAAGGCAAACGCCACTATGCTATCTCTCCGGGCTCTACACTTTCTTTTATCACTGCTTGCAAGGCAAACGCCACTGTGCTATCTCTCCGGGCCCTACACTTTCTTTTATCAATTCTTTTTATTTATGTTGGCTTTGGGGCCATATTCAGGTCAGGATCACTCCTGGTAGATTCTGGGGATCATATGGGATGCTGGGGATCTAACTCTGGTGACATTCAAGGCAATTGCCTTATCCACACATGTGGCTCTAGTAACAACCATTTTCTTTCTTTAAAAAAATTTTGGGGGGGGCTGGAGCGGTGGTGCAGTGGTAAGGTGTTTGCCTTGAAAGCAGCTCCTTGGACAAATCCCCCAGCGTCCCATATGGGACCCAAGCCAGGAGCGATTTCTGAGCGCATATCCAGGAGTAACCCCTGAGCATCAATGAGTGGGCCCCCCCCCAATTTTTTTTTGCCCACACCCAATGGCGCTCAGGGCTTACTCCTAACTTTGTGCTCAGGGAACACTCCTGGCAGTACCCAGGGGACTGTAATGAGGTGCCATGAATCTATTCCAGGTCAGATAGGTACAGGGCAAATGATTTGTCTGCTATACTATTGTTCCCCCTCCTTTTGTGGCCTGTTTTCATTTAAGTGAAAAAAAAGTGTAAATAGTTCAGAAATCACAATGAAAGCCTAACTTTTTTTTTTAAATTATAGCTCAGGGCCCGGAGAGATAGCACAGCGGCGTTTGCCTTGCAAGCAGCCGATCCAGGACCTAAGGTGGTTGGTTCGAATCCCGGTGTCCCATAGGGTCCCCCGTGCCTGCCAGGAGCTATTTCTGAGCAGACAGCCAGGAGTAACCCCTGAGCACCGCTGGGTGTGACCCCCCCAAAAAAATAAAAATAAAAAAATAATAAATTATAGCTCAAAGGGCTGCACTGCATGGCCCCCTCTCCCCCCACCCAAACACTACCAGAAGCAACTCCAGCACTGCTATGTGTAGCCCCAAACTAAAACAATGAAACTATACAGCATAATGGCATAATTAAAGACTTGGGAGGGTGGGTAGATAGAATTGAAGGTAAGGCACTTGCCTTGCATATAGCTGACCTTGGTTTGATCATTGGCACCACTAACAGTCCTCTAACCCCACCAGTAGTGTTCCCTGGGCACAGACCTAGAATTAAACCCTGAGCACAACAAGTATAACTCAAATACAAATAAATAAATAATAAAGTTTTTTTTTAAAGAACTTCATGAAAAAGTTATTGCTTTAGTAGTCAAATCTCCCAAGACTGAGTGTTACTCATATTTATGGCACTTTCAGTCCATTTTAGTGTTTCATTCATAAATAGAAATGGTCAGGGGCCAGAGATATAATACAGAGTAGGGCATTTGCCTTGCATAAAGCCAACCAGGTTCAATCCCCAGCATTCCATATGGTTCCCTGACCCACCAGGAGTGATTCCTAAATGCAGAGCTAGGAGTAAATCTTGAGTAAATCTTGAGCATTTCTGGGTGTAGCCCACAAAACAAAAATAAATTAGAAATGGACAAGCACCGTCAGATGTTTAAGAAAATGCATGCTGAAGCAAATAGGAAAAATAGGGGGGAAAATCAGGGTGTGTGTGTGTGTGTGTGTGTGTGTGTGTGTGTGTGTGTGTGTGTGTATGTGTGGGTGTGTGTAACAGAAAATAAGAAATTAATGTAAATTTCCTCAAGCCACTGATCAAGTTTTGCTTATTTGTTTTTGCTTTTAATGTCAGAGACAAACTCAGTTCTCCTGCTTTCAAGATCAGCACTTCACTGAGCTGCCTCCAGAACCACGAGTGGTCCAGTTTTCTGAAAAACAGTGATGTACATCATTCACATGGAGCTGGGGTGTGCCAGGAGGAGAGAGGCTTCCTGCCCTAATACATCCTCCCACACCCATCCAATGATGCAAAAAACCAGACAAGATCTTGAAGAAGAGTCAACCTACCAAATACCTAACTGGTAATCCACACAGCTGTCAAAATCAGAAGTAAAAGAAGTCTAGAAAATTGCCACAACCAAAAGGAGGCAGGACCCTGGAACAGGAAGAAAAAACAACAACATAAGACTGCAGAAGACAGAATCGATCTTTGTCTTTACTTACTAAAATTGTAACATCACTGGTTCATTCATTGTGATAAATACACCCCATTAAATTAAGGGGGAACCTGCGTACTGTGTGTTGTCTTTTAGCTTCACAATAGTCCTGTAAATCTAAATCTGTTCTAAATTTTTTGTTTGTTTGTTTGTTTTGTTTTTGGGTCACACCCGGCAGCGCTCAGGGGTTACTTCTGCCTGTTATAAAATTTTTATTTATTTATTTTTGGGTTTTGGGCCACACCCAGTGATGCTCAGGGGTTACTCCTGGCTAGGTGTTCAGAAATCGCTCCTCGCTAGGGAGACCATATGGGATGCCGGGGATGGAACCCAGGTCTGTCCCAGGTTGGCAGCATGCAAGCCCTCCCCACTGGCCCATACTTCACATTATTCAAAAAGAAAACAAGTAGCTGAAAAGCGTGCATGTAAGTATGTGTAGGCATGTATAAGTATGGACATGAATGCATGCACGCTCCACATGAGCAAGTACATGTGGGGGTGTGATGCTTGTATAGTGGGTGTGACTATGCCGTCATGCATGAATGTGGCCAACATCTAGGTGTGCAAGTATATGCAACATGAATGTATGCTCATTATATGTGTACATGTTGGCATGAATTTGTACCTGTGTGGCATGTATCTTACGAGTAGGGGCATGAGTGTACGTGTGCGTGGCACGCATGTGTGTGTGTAAGAGCGTGAATGTATGGATATGCGTGTACATGGCTATGAACAGAGCAGACTTTCCAGGGAGAGACAGCACCTATGCTCTCCATCAGAGACTTTGCTTTCAGGCCTGCAGCCAACTGTGCCTCCTTCCCTGACACCCCCCACTACTACCCTGCAGCCCCTAGAAACCTGTAGGGGACTGACAGCCTCTAAGCAATGATTCTCAAAAGACAAAACATGAAATTAAGGCCTGGGACCGGAAGATAGAGCCAGAAGTAGCACCCTGTCTAGTACAGGAAATGGTCAGCTGCCACAGCTGAGACCTGCACACACTTCCCACAACAGCCTGCTCCTTCCACAGAATCCCCCAGCCAGGTCAGCCCTGGAAGTCCCTGTCCACATTCATGTAGACAATACAGCCTGATAGGTCTCCTGTTTAGCCTCCTTCCTGCCCACCACACCCTTCAAGTCCCTCTGCCCTGAAGACAGGGCCACAAGCCAAAGCCAGGGCCCACCTGACCTTAGTCCAGGCCCAGCCAGGTTCTCGGAAGCAGGTCTCCTGGGTTCTACTGGGGGCCAGGGACTATGTCACAATGGCACAGTGAGGCCTTGAGATAAGAATGGTGAAGAGGAACATTCTACTCCAGGCACAACTGGACTAAGGGCCAGTGATCTAGTCCTATCTTTGTCCAACTGGTTCCTTGCTGCGGACTTCTATCATAATTAGAC